>NW_019154100.1:34708345-35008661 GCF_002288905.1 Enhydra lutris kenyoni | reverse complement strand
CCCCATCTTCCTTATCCATTTGTCCGTTGAAGGGCATCTTGGTTCTTTCCACAGTTTGGTGACCGTGGCCATTGCTTCTATGAACATTGGGGTACAGATGGCCCTTCTTTTCACCACATCTGTATCTTTGGGGTAAATACCCAGTAGTGCAATTGCAGGGTCATAGGGAAGCTCCATTTTTAATTTCTTAAGGAATCTCCACACTGTTTTCCAAAGTGGCTGTACCAACTTGCATTCCCACCAACAGTGTAAGAGGGTTCCCTTTCCTCCACATCCTCTCCAACACACATTATTTACTGTCTTGTTAATTTTGGCCATTCTAACTGGTGTGGTTTTGATTTGAATCTCCCTGATGGCTAGTGATGATGAACATTTTTTCATGTGTCTGTTAGCCATTTGTATGTCTTCATTGGAGAAGTGTCTGCTCATGTCTTCTGCCCATTTTTTGACATGATTATCTGTTTTGTGTGTCTTGAGTTTGAGGAGTTCGTTATAGATCCTGGATACCAACCTTTTGTCTGTATTGTCATTTACAAATATCTTCTCCCATTCCGCGGGTTGCCTCTTTGCTTTGTTGACTGTTTCCTTTGCTGTGCAGAAGCTTTTGATCTTGATGAAGTCCCAAAAATTCATTTTCGCTTTTGTTTCCTTTGCCTTTGGAGACACATCTTGAAAGAAGTTGCTGTAGCTGATATCAAAAAGCTTACTGCCTATGTTCTCCTCTAGGATTCTGATGGATTCCTGCCTCGCGTCGAGGTCTTTTATCCATTTCGAGTTTATCTTTTTGTGTGGTGTAAGAGAATGGTCGAGTTTCATTCTTCTACAATTTGAATACTTTTTATTTCTCTTTGTTGTCTGATTGCTGTTGCTAGGACTTCTAATACTATGTTGAACAAGAGTGGTGAGAGTGGGCATCCTTGTCGTGTTCCTGATCTCAACAGGAAGGCTGTGAGGTTTTTCCCATTGAGGATGATATTTGCTGTGGGTTTTTCATAGATAGACTTTATGAAGTTGAGGAATGTTCCCTCTTTCCCTATACTTTGAAGCATTTTAATCAGGAACAGTTGCTGGATTTTGTCAAATGCTTTTTCTGCATCAATTGAGAGGACCATGTGATTCTTCTCTCTTCCCTTATTGATTTGTTCTATGACATTGATTGATTTGCGAATATTGAACCATCCTTGCAACCCAGGCATGAATCCCACCTGGTCATGGTGGATAATCTTTTTAATGTGCTATTGGATCCTATTAGCTAGGATCTTGTTGAGAATCTTAGCATCCATATTCATCAGGGATATTGGTCTGAAATTCTCCTTTTTCATCACCACAAATTTTAGAACATTTTCATTATATGGAAAAGGACCCTAGCACCTCTAAGCTTCGCCACCTCAAATATCTATCCTCCAGAGACCCAAGCAACCACGAGTCTATTTTCTGCCTCCACGCATTTGCTTCTTCTGTATATTTCATATAAATACAATTACGTCTTTTTCACTTAGCATAATGGTTTTACTGTCCATGTTGTGGCATGGAGCAGAGTTTCATTACTCTTCGTAACTGAATAACATTCTATTGTATGGATATAACCCACTTAGTTCATTCATTCATTTGTGAATGGACATTAGGGTTGAGTTGTTTCCACTTCTCAGCTATTTTAAAGAATGCCACTATGAACATTCATGTACACATTTTGTGTGGATGTATATTTTTTATTCTTTTGAGTATATAACTGTAAGTGGACTTGTTGGATCTTATGGCAACTGTATGTTGAACCATGTGAGGAACTATAAGGCCATTAACCAAGTTGGCTGCACTGTATTCTGTTCCCACCTGCAGTGTATGAAGATTCTAATTTCTCCACATCAGTACCTGCTAATCTGTTGTGTTTATTACAGCATATCATAGTGGGTGTGAAGTGGTATCTTTCTGTGGTTTTGATTTGCATTTCCTGAATATCTAAAGAGGTTGAGCGTGTGCTTATTGGCCATTCAAATATCTTCTTTGGAGAAAATCAATTTAGAAAATCTTTCCCTAAGTGTTTGGTACCATTCCCCAGTGAAGCCACCTGGTTCTGGGCTCTTCTTTGGGGGAAGCGTTGGATTACTAATTCAATCTCCTGTTATACATCTATCCAGATTGTCTATTTATTCTTGAGTCAGTTTTGACATCCTGTCTTCCTCAGAATTTGTTCATCTCCTCTAGTTATCTAATTTGCTGTCATCACATGTCATAGTATTCCCCCGATGGTTCTTTTCATTTCTGGAAGGTCAGTGTGGGGATATGGTTTTAAGTTCCTACTCCAAAAGCACAGTGTGTTTGAAGTTCATGCTTTATTGTAGGAAAAAAAAAAAAGTCCTATCAATAGATATATCAGAATACAAAAGTACTATTTACATTATTTACTACTGAGTAAAAATGAACCACTGGTGAGCGTTCCCCATATTTATGCTGTTCTTTCGCTACCTGCCCTCCAGGCAAGGTGTGTGTAGCCCCGTTTGAGTTAAGCATGACAAGATAAATTCTCATCAGGGAGAGATTCCCATCTTTTCCCAGGATAGCCCATCTGTCCTAATTGTGCTAAGGTTCTAATCCCCAGGGTTTCACAGTGGACTCACAAACTGGAAAAACAGGTCCAGAGAGTTCATAGGTTTTATTGTGCAGATCAATCCACAAGGCATCCCTGTACTGTTACAGTGGAGAGGAAGGAGATTGCTTTGTTAATGTGTGTGTGTGTTGGTGGGGGTCGGGGTTCTGTGTGTTCTCTGGGGTAGATAGCAGTGCAGGGACCTTGACAGTCTCCTGTCTCTGGAATACCAACACCCAAAACCAAATAGCCTAAATGCAATCTTTTTTTCCATGAATGAACACAAAAGAAGAGTATTTTTAACAAAACTATATTTCAGCTTGCTTACTTCAACGTGAGTCCTGTTTCTTTTATTTCAACAAAGGAGAACTTCATCAACATTCAGATGTTCCTTGCTGTACAAAAGAAAATAAAACCCAAAAATGTAACTGTATTTTTATAATAAACTGGTGATCTTTATCATGTACGGTAAACAAAGTGGCATTCACATAATCCTAAAATGAGGTTTTAATGAATACATTAACTGTAACATTTTTCCTAAACTCTTATAATTAATCACTTGAATTAATGCTAAATTAATCATTCAGCATCAGTTCCTAGTAAAGATGATTATTTTTAACTCATGTGTTAAATTCATCAGAATAAAAAATAATCTATTTCCCCTTCTTTATTTCTTCTTAGAAAAGCTGTTCTTGAAGACGACCTGCTATTTAGTGATAAGAATGTTTGGACCAGACCTCATAAAACTGTGAGTATGCTGGCACAGTAACCTGGGTCCATGGTTGGGATGTGGGGGCAACAGGAAAGCTGCCAGGCAGCTGGTTCCACTTCCAGCAGGATCTATTCACTGAACAAGGGCTTGAGCTGTGTTCCTGTTCTTATTAGTAGTGGAGCATTCAGACCTGACTCAGATCGGTTGTCACTCGAGGCAAAGGCTCCCCTTGAATTACAGTGTGGCACCTAGCTCGATTTCTCTTCAAGAGCATCTCAGAAGGAATTTTACCAGCAAGTAACCAGATCCTACTGTCTGGACCTAAGCATTTAACCCTTTCTCCTGAGCTCCCCAAGGAGTCCCAGCCTTTCCCTTCTCTTCTAGCTCCGGTCCCAGGCTGTGTTCTTCCTAGGCTCTTCTCCTCTCTCCTTCCTGGGAGAAGGTTTCCTGGCCCTCTCCATTTCCCTAGCCCCAGCCCATGCCTCTCAGGTTCCCGCATGCATGTCATTATCGTCAGTCTGTTTCCTTCTGTCTCTTATGTTTCTTTCTATTTTGAGCTCAGGTGACTGAATCAGATAAATGATGTTCCTTCCTATTCACGGCATTTTCTCATCAAGGATCCATACATGGCTTTCTTACATTTCTTATTTAGTTACTTAGTTACTTTGAATAATGTAATTAGCTTCCAAACCCACCACCCAAAAAACTAAGTCTAGGACCTTAGTTATAATTTACTCTAATAATCCAGTTCCTCTGTCATTCTCATGCTTTTCTCCTTCCAAATAATAATCTCCATGTTCATCTTTCTCTTGCTTTCTTTTTTTGTAGTTTTCGTATATGTGTATATATACTTACGTTAATATATATTATGTTAAATTTATATATATTTATTTATGCTAATAAATATATGTAATATATTTATAAATAACAATAAATATAATAAATATATGTAATATACAAATATATGCAATATCAATAATTAGTATATAAGAAATATGTCAATAAAATATAGAAAATTAATCTTAATCAAATATTATTGGATTAATATCTTAATGATTAATCATTATAATTAATGATAATATAATTACATAAAATAATTAGAATTTTACTACATTTATTATATATATATTGCTTTAAACCATATTTTAGTTATTTCTTTAATTTATGAAGTGGGTAACACAATGTATATAATCTTCTGGGACATACCACTTAGATTTATATGTCTAAGTTTCATCCATAACATAACCTAGTGTTGTTGCTGTAGCTCATTCCCTCTGACATATAGAATATTGTGCCTCTACAAGAGTCTGTTCCTTCACTCTTCCAATGATGGGTTTTTGGGTTGTTCACTGGTTTTCTCTCTTGTCAATGATATGATGAATATTCTTATGTGATTCCTCTTTTATATGCCATTAGCCTCAAAGCAGAGAGTCTTGGAAGCATCATTCCCCACAGCTAGGTAGCCTAGAGTGGCAGAATATTAAGGACAAGAGGAACTTAAAATCATACAGTCCACAGTGGTCATGAGTGCTTGGTCATGCTCTGCACCTGCCTCTATCAATATATACCTCACTTTGTTATGGTAAATGATTTCTAATGACCCCAGACTGTGAGTATTTGGAAGGCAGGAACACTTTCTTTTTAATTCATACTTCTATTACTGTCCCTGCCTCCTAACTGGATTCTAGGCTTCTAGGTCTGCCCATTGGCCTGCAAGCTGACAGTCCACATTCTAGCTGGCCAGTATCTTTTAAATGCCAAACTAATATGACACAAACATGAAATTCTTCAGTCTTCATGCCTTTTGCAGGATTCCTTAGTGACATACACAGGGCTATTTATAAATCAGTCCCTGAGGACGTTTTCAGATTTATCCTTCCATACTCCAAACCACTTGTAATTCTCCACACACACACCAAATGTTTTGGCCTCAGGACATTTGCATAAGATGTTCGCCCTGCTTGATGCATCCGAAACCCCTACCCCAGACAAATTCTACTTCTTTAGACCTCAGCTCCAGGGTCACTTCCTCTGGAAGCTTTCTTGACCCTCTGCAGACTAAGACAGACATGTCAACTGCCGCCACCACCACCACCACCACACACACACACACACACACACACTCTCTCTCTCTCTCTCTCTCTCTCACTCACTCCTAGGACCACATGCAAACCCCTGGCACAGCACTTACCCCACCTTTGTGTAAAAGTGTGGACTTTTCTGAGTCGCTAACTAGATTGAAAACCTTATGAGAGCAAAATGCTGAATATGTGGAAGGAAGGAAGGAAGGAAAGAAGGAAGGAAGAGAAGGAAGGAAGGAAAGGGAGGGAGGGAGGGAGGGAAGGAGGGAAAGAGGAAGGGAGGGAGGGAAGGAGGAAGGGAGGGAGAGAAGGAGGGGAAGAAAGAGAAGGCTTTGAATCTTCAGGGCTTGGTGCTATATTTGAGTCTTCAGTATATATTGAAGGTCTTCCATAAATGCTTGTTTAATTAATTATTTTAAAAGAACAAAAGTATCACTACAGATGAGCTAGGAGCTATGACTAGACTACTCCAAAGAAATAGGTTGAACATATTAAATGAGAAAAGGAAAAACTTGTTAGCCTATTCATTGAATCTGCTTATATACCTAGTATAAGCCAAGTGCTCTGGGGGAAATGTCAGCTTGACCAGAGAGGTTCTGCTGGGCCTAGATCAGGGAACCAGAAAGGTAGGTGGGAAAAAATCACAGAAGCTAAAGAGGGCAGGGCATGCAGATATCCAAAAGGGGGAGCCAGAGATTAGCTGCCACGTGTGCTGGGAACAAAAGGGCTGTGGTCTCGGTTGGTTGAGAAACCCATTGCTCTTCTGTAGCTGCATGGAGAGTGGCAAGTGCAGGAGACATTTAAGCACAAGGATCAGAAAGGACAGACAGACACTATACTAGGTACTGCAGATGTGAACTGTACAAGGGACAGTCCCCACCTCAAATGACAACAAATGAACACAAGGTGTTAGAGAAGAATGGTGCCAGCAAACCACCAAAAGAGGACCACACCCTGAGTAGGTGTTGGGGAGGGGAGGACATTTTTCCCTGTGAGATGACTCAAAGTACTAAGATGACAAATTCTCATTAGTATGGGCTGGGCCATGTGAAGAAGACAAATGTAGTAAATCATCGCTCTTCATGGTTCAGTCCACCATTAGTTTGATTTGTGAGTAATTTTCCAGTACTCAAATTAGTTGTTTGCTGATAGACATTTCTTCTCTTAGAGTGTGCCCTTTCTTACAACTTTTTTTAATCAATCCCATATAGTTTTGGGTTGTTATAGATGCTGAAAATGACAACCTTATGATTTAGTTCTACCTGAATTTCAGACTTCCAGTATTAAATGTGTTTCCTAACCCAGAGGGCATCCCTCCTCATTATTTCATACCAGTCGATTCTCAATGATTCATGAACTAATTATTCAGCAATTACATTTCCTGCCCATTGGCAAGCCACAGGATGTTTTGGGAAATGGGACACCTGAGCATTCAGGCATTCCTCCAAGAACCTGGGTTGTGCAGGGAGGGACTACTTCCAGGAGCAGCCAATCTTAGTCAGTGTCAGGACCTTCTCTACTTGGTTTTGACTTCCATCGTGCCATTTGTTGCCATAGCAAGGCTGATGCTTGTCTTCTGTACATCTTACCTTGCTTCCTGGGATTTATTTATGCTTGCCTCTAAATCTTAAGCCCTTGTATTCCAAACCTAGGAACTCTCAGAGATCAGGAGAGGCCTAAACTACGGACATTTTTTAGAAGAAAATGTGTAACAAGGTTTATACCATAGTACACCTTAAATGTAATTAATGTATTGTTTAGACAGCCAAAATACAAAGCAATATCTGTGCCATTCACAAGATAATTACAGCAGTACCCCCTTATCCAGAGGGGGGTACATTCCAAGGACCCCCAGTGGATGCCTGAAACCAGACAGTACTGAACTATATATACTATTTTTTGCTATACATACATCCTTGTGATAAAGTTTAATTTATAAATTAGGCATAGGAAATAATTAACAAAAATAATAAAATAGAACAATTATAACAATACACTGTAATTTAAGTTATGTAAATATCGTCTCTGTCTCTCTTTCTCTCTGAAAGTATTTATTGCACTGTACTCACCCTTGTGATGATGTGAGATGACAAAATGCCTACATGTTGAAATAAAGGGAGCTGGATGACAAGGCATTGTGATTTAGAGTTAGGCTACTTTTTTTTTTCCATTATGTCCAGTTAGCCAGCATAGGTTTTTGTTGTAGTGTTCAACAATTCATTAGTTGCATATAACACCCAGTGCTCATCCCAACACAGGCCCTCCTTAATACCCATCACCCAGGGATGCCTGGGTGGCTCAGTCAGTTAAGCAACTGCCTTCAGCTCAGGTCATGATCCCATGAGCAAGGAGCCTGCTTCTCCCTCTGCCTGCCACTCCCCCTGTTTATGCTCTCTCTCTGACAAAGAAATAAATAAAATCATTGGAAAAAAAAAAAAGAACTATCATCCAGTTACCCCTCCCCCCCCCACCCCTTCCCTTCTGCAACCCTCAGTTTGTTTCCTAGAGTCCAGTCTCTCATGGTTTGTCTCCCTCTCTGATTTCTTCCCATTCAGTTTTTCCTTCCTTCCCCTGTGGTCCTCCATGCTATTCCTTATGTTCCACATATGAGTAAAACCATATGATAATTTTCTTTCTCTGTTTGACTTATTTCACTCAGCATAATCCCCTCCAGTTCTATCCATGTCAATGCAAATGGTGGTTATTAATCCTTTAATTAATCCTGATGGCTGAGTAATATTCCATTGTATATATGTACCACATCTTCGTTATCCATTAGTCTGTTGAAAGGTATCTCAGTTCCTTCCATAGTTTGGCTATTGTGGACATTGCTGCTACAAATATTGGGGTGCTTGTGCTATTCTTGACCTTCAGATAATATGTTAGAAGGAGAATCATCAGCCCCCAGACCACAGTTGACCACTTGTCACTGAAACTATGGAAATCAAAATCACAGATAAGAGGAGGACTACTATACAAGATTTAGGGAAATTAATAAATTAGTAACGTGCTATGGGTGTGGTCCAGAAATGGAATAGAAGTATTAAGTTGCATGAGGAAGATCTTTCAGTGCTGTGAGTATATTTCTGTGACTATATATTAATATTTAAACTTTCTTTGAAAGTGATGTCAAGGTCTAAATTTGAGAGCTTTCATGTGTGGAAGGTCCTGTCCTTACTCCCTGCCATAGGCTGTTACTCTCACTCTCTGTTAACCCTGACCTTGCTCTCTTCTTTTGATTTATGGTGATCATCCTCATTGACTTCATTCTACTATGATCCTAATTAAACTTGTTAATTAGCTCTGCCAAATGTGTTAACGCCTCCTTCCCCACCACCCCTGCTCCCCCACCACATGCCTCATTCCTGCACACCTCTGTACCAGTAAGGGTAGTAAAAGGAAGTGAACTAAAATGTGACTATTTTGGTCTTTTTGCTGCTATAGGAAAACAATATTGGGTGGGAATGGTTATTAAGAATTTGGAGATTTCTGGGGCACCTGGGTGGCTCAGTGGGTTAAAGCCTCTGCCTTCAGCTCAGGTCTTGATCCCAGGGTCCTGGGATGGAGCCCCGCATCAGGCTCTCCCCTCAGCGGGGAGCCTGCTTCCTTCTCTCTCTCTCTGCCTGCCTCTCTGCCTACTTGTGATCTCTGTCTGTCAAATAAATAAAATCTTTAAAAAAAAAAAGAATTTGGAGATTTCCTAAGGATTTCACATTTTATGAGTCACTTGAGCTTTCTGTCCCATGGCTGGTAAAGAGCACACATGCTACTTCTTTGCCACACATTGGCACTTCTTTGCATCTTGTACATTCTCGTGGTCCTATGCTTCTCTGAATTTATGAGGCTCAGCATTTTCTATTCTTGTCTGAAGGACTGTTTCTCACTTTCAGTCTTTTGATGATGAAGCTCTGACTTTAGAGGACTCTGGGAAGAATACCACATACCTAGTTCTCTACTCCTATTCCTCAGCATAGAGACCATCAGCCTCACTCTCTGACTGTGGGGACCCCATGACCAGTCCAGTGATCAAGTTCACTTACTTGAAATTGTGCTCTACTTGCAGAGAAAATGAATAGGTCTTGGATATCATATGATTAGTGAGTGGTCCTGGATTACCACAGATGGGATATTGGCTGTAGGTTAAAAAAAAAAAAAAAAGGTTAAGCAGAGCCCTATTTATCACCCTCCTGAGCCCACTAAATATTATACCCCCCATAAAGACAGCAGTCATCAGTTAAATAAATGAACCATTAAGTTGAGAACAGATGTGTGAAAACAGCTACCCTCTCCTGATTTACTGACCCTTAGTAGACATTAGTTTACTAATAGACTTTATCTGCCATATACAGCTTGCCCCACAACTTAGAAGATGTGGCCTCCTTTTCTACTTTAAGTTACCTTTCCCTCCACCTCTCACGAAGGAGCCCTGGGGCCAAGCAGATGACTCTCTTTTTCCCTCTTAACTCAGTGGCTCAAAAAAATTAAGACACCATCTTGCCAGGCCTCAGACAGAGATGGCATCAGGATTTGGAAGCCACCCGGACACAGGGGCATATTCTCCCCAGGTTTCCTCACTGCAGATACTGGGTTCTCACCCCTCTACCCCATCCTAGAGATTAGCTTTCCAACTGCTATTCCACATGGCAGAAGATGACATTACAGTCCCAAGTCACGATGGCTCCTGTTATTCTGGGAACAGCCCAGAATGAAGTTGAAATCTTTAGTACTAATTCTAAATTTCCATAAGAGAGAATCTGTCTGATCCTGCTTGTCCAATGTCATCCAATGAGGTCCAATCAACTGGCCAAGAGATAGGGAGTACAAACACAGTTGCCGGGAACCTGCCCCTAAAAGGTGAAGGGGGACAGTTAAATGATCATGTGAGCTGAGAAGAAAATCTAGATCTGTTTTTCTGAGATTAGTCTAGGGTATGACCAACCCATATTTACGGATGCTTTTCATTGTTTTGGTTTGGGTTGGGTTGGGCTTGAATCAGTGATTTACTTGGAAAATGATACTCTATTTCTTCCTTCGTTTGAAGCAGCACATTGTTCTCATTCTTCTTGGTAAGAAGAGTTTGGGGAGTGTCAGGAAATGGATATGGAAGGTTTGTTTTAGCCCCTTCAAACTAGATATAAACCAAAATGTTTGAAGAACACTTTCCTTGCACCATCCTTGGGTGGGGGGAAGTCAACTATATTGTATTTTATTCTAAAAGAAATATATTTATTTTAAAGGGAAAGAAATTTGGATTATGCCTAAAAATAATTTTAGGTATTTAAGGCTTTATCACACATGATTTTTTGCTATAAGTCCTAGCAAACTTTAAAATATTATTTCCACCAAATTATAACCCCCGTTCGTTTTTCCTTTCCCAGTTTTATTTGTGGCTTCTCCTGAAAAGAATCACAGTGCCCATGTGAGAGGCTGACCACAGCTCAGTGCTGTCCATGCCCCCTTTTCACCCCCAGGACCTTCTTCTACATAGAGCAGAGAACAACACGGCAGGAGATGGTTGTGATCTGGCAGCTACATGGGGCTGGACTCAAACACCATGCTAGAATCCATTCTGGGGATTTACCTTCCTTTGAAATAGGCTCTATTTCCTAATGCCCGAGAGATCTTAAATAGCCTTTGTTTTGTCCCATTTCCCTCCAGGCTTAGCGCAGATATGAATGCTGATGTGGTGTGTCATACCCTGGAGTTTTGTAAGCAGGACCCTGGCCAACCATTGTGTCATCTCTATCCGCTTCCCAAGGTGAGTGGGTTTTCACTTTGAATGTCAGATTATGGTGACATGCAAGCCCTTTGAAAATGTTGTAAAGGGAGGTTCAGCTTCACGGGCCCAGTGGTTTGGGAACAGAGAGAGGCAAGATGATATTTTCAGTTACATCGTGTCACATAATATTGCCCAGTTTTAACCCAGACCCTTCCCCTCCCTCCACCATGCTGCCAACGAATGTCTTTTCTATTTAACTATCATAGACTATAATCTAGAACTGGGCTTGCATTAAGTGGGAAATCTAATCAACCAAGAAGAGAAGAGGTTAAATTTCTTTCTAACGTTTAAAAGTCAAGCAGGTCACTTTTATAGCAAGATAAACTCATCCAGTTTGCTCAGGACTTTCCTGGGGTAAGTCCTGAAAGTCCCACGTCCTGGGAAAACCTGAGCTGTTGGTCACTCTGGTCCGACCTTTACTGTTCTCACCAGTAAAATGGGTATAATAAAATGCCTAAAATACCTCCTTCATAGGTTTGCTGTAGGAAGTAAGTGAGCTAAGGTACCCAAAATGCTCAGCACAATCCCTGCTACGTAAAGAAGTCTTAATAAAAGCGGTAATCAGTATCATTATTATCAGTATCATTATTATTCAGAGATAGCTCTTCAGAACACCCTGTGTGCATTGTATCACATTGGACAATTTTCAGCTGGAATGCAGTAGACAGGACTGCAAATGTTGACAAAATTCTCAGTTCACATTCTGGGTGAGAGTATAATATTAGATCTAATTAGGCTTGAAAATACTGAATTTTCAGAAGCTTCCTATAAAAATAAAAGAAAATATAAAAGAAAAGAAAATTCTATGCCTCCTATTCCAGCACTGTAGTTTTTCTGTGTATGACACAATAGGTTTATGTTTCATATGTAATTTCCTTTTTACTCTCATTGAAATAAATTCAGTTTAACACTTTGTGGCCTAACCAGTGAACGTGATGCTGCCGACTGACAGCATTAAACATCATCAGTCTGTCCCCCGGAGAAGGAAGGAAAAGGTGCAAATACCTAGAGTGTGAGCACACGTCACGCTTCCTAAGTGACTGACCACATGCCAATTACATGTCCTCGAAATCTACCTGAGAAGCTTTGGAATCCACTAGTTTCTAGAAGGGATAGGCATTTTTAATTAAAAAAATTTCTTTTTCATATGTTCAAATAGCATGTGAATGTGGTGTCATAGTAATTCACTATTTGATAATGCACAGAGGAAACGTGTCTCTATATATAAAGGCAGGTGATAGGGGTTTTTCGTCATTTCCTTAAATAACATCATGTTATATATACATCACACTCACAGTTATATATAGTCGCAAAATGTTCAACTTTAAACTATCCCATGTAAAATGACATTTCTTTATTTTCGTACCCTATGCAGTTTATACTCAGAATACCATTCCTTGTCTTCCCATCATGACACCCTTTGTTGTTCCTCACTCAGAATGGCTCCAGCCGTCCTAGCTGGCTCAGAGTGGATGGGAAGATTTCACCCTAGAAATGTTCAGGCCATGCTCCCTGCTCAGCTTGACGTTCCCCCAGTTGCTGTTCTGGACCTTCACCCACCTCCTCAAATCCCCATCACCTTCCTCCCTACAAGTGCCCCAGACAAGAGGGGCAGTTGGTGCAAACATGAACAGCTTCTCTCTCCCGCCTCCAAGATTTCTTTAATAGCAACGACTGATACTTACTGAGGATTCACTGTCCTATATGGTGCTGTGCTTACCTGTCACCTTATTTAGTCCCCCAGATAACTCCAGGATGGAGGCACCATTGTTCATTATGAGCCCTTTTTTAATGTCACAGAAACTGGGGTAAAGGGGTTATGTAACTTACTGAAGGTCATTCCCTTAGGAAAGAACAGAACTGGGATTCGTATCCCTAGCCTGCTGAGAGCAGTTGGTTAATCTCTTATCCATTGTCAATCTTTCTGAAAATCCTCCCCAGGTTGTCTCTTTGCATCAGTCTGCTGAATTCCCACCACCACAAATAACCAATGTCAAAATCTTGGATGTTTTCCTTTTAATTTTTAAATTAATTATTATTATATTGATTTTTTGAGAGTTATGATAACGTATTGTAATTTCTTACCCTACTTTGCCCCCTTAACATTACACTTTGAGCATGTATTTTTTTAATGGTATATATCAGACCTTCTTTTCATTACTGTGGCACACCTGCAAAGCAGATGTGAATTAGTGGGTAGAATTACCTACCTACTAAAGATGTAAGTAATTTCCAGTCTGTTGTCAGAAGCCTCCCCCATGACTCTCCCAGTCAATACCTACCCCTCAGTATAGCCACTGTTCTAAAGTCTATCACCACAGATTAGTTCATGCATATAAAGTTCTGTTCTTGAATGTCATATAGATGGAGTCATACAACATGGTCTTTTCCACGTCTGGCTTCTTTTGCCTGTGAGGGTCATTGTGTTTTGTGTGTGTGACGGTATCACCACATGAAGGATTCCCACAATCATCCTTTGTTGTCACTTCTGCTCTAGCTTCCCAGTTAGTCCAACCAAATTCTGCTCTTGCCTGCTTTCCAAAAAATTCTCCACATTGATGCCAGAAAGGCCCTTCTGTAAGGTAAATTTGATCTTGAACTCCACCTCAGTGCCTTGATGTGGAAATCAGTTTCTCCCTCATTCTTCAGCTGGGTGAGCTTCCCGTCCTTCAGATCTCAGCTCATGTGTTGCTTCTTCAGGGAGTGCATCCTTGACTCGTCCTATATACCTATCTTGTCGAAGCTCTTATAGGTCCCTCCACAGAACCTGCCTTGTTTTAAATGATAGACCCGGGTGATTGTCTGTCCATCTCTCCCACTATGCTGTCACCTCCAGGAGGACTTGGCCTTGGTCGCCACTCTACACCCAATGCCTAGGTTGCCTCCCACATAACAAAGACATATTTGTTGAATGAATAAAGTGCCTCTAGCTTATCCTTTGCACCGCTGATGGAAATTCTGATTACCCTTATTTCATGGACACATTAGTTTTCCCAGTGCCTCTCTCTGTGTCCAGGTTACGATCTCTATATTGCCTACCCAGTTAGGTATACATTTTCACTTAGCATTTCAGGATTCTCAAAAAGCCTTCCTGGACTTCCATGGTTCTACTTGGGTACCTCCTGCTGCAGCCAAAATAGAGTGATTGGCTCTTCCTTGAGCTCACCTTAATCTTCCCACCTCTGTGCCCTTGTTCTCAATCATTCCTTCCATCCAGGATGCCCTGTCATTACCAGGCCCACCCTTTGCGCTCACGTCTCTGTCACTTTCTCTGTAGGATAATTCCTAATCCTCTCCGCAAAATATTAACTCTGTTCTCCACCAACATCTTAAATACCTTTTGAAGTGCTATTATGTGCCAGTGTTGTTCTAAATGCTTTATGTACATGAATCATTTAATGTTATGAATAGGTATTGTTGTTGTCCACATGTTATAGGTGAGGAAAGTATAGCACAGAGATATTAAAATAGTAAGTTTACATAGATTTTCTTATTAAGATGTAAGCTTATCAAAGTGACAGGTCTGTGTCTTGCCATCTTTGTTGCCTCCATTGTGCCAGGTACGTGTTTGGTGTCTGGATAATATACCAGCACTGCCCTTGACATGTGTGATCTCATGTAACAGTGCTCCTAGGGGGCGGGGGTTATTTTACAGGAGAAGAAATTGAGACTAGGAGAAGTTAAGAGATTACAAAGCTAGTAAGTGGCAACAAGAGGATTCAGCCCCAGGTCTGTTTGTCTTTAAAGCCCAAGTTCTACCCCACTGTGCTCTAGGCCTCACTTGCTACTCCTGGGTTATGGTTACTTCTATAATTGAACCACCGATCCTGGATCAGTAATTCCTCACAAATGGGACTCTACACCCTCAGTGTCCTGCTTTGCATGTGTTTCTGATTCTGGTGAAATACAAATAATATGACACAAGCCATTGCCCCTGTGAAATGCATGCTGCAGGGTGGAGAGAAGAAGGGGGTCCTTCTGCTCCAGGGCTCTGGTGGGCAGAACCCAGCGGTGCAGAGCAATGGGGTCTGACCGCAGTAGGAACAGAAGTAAAAGTAGAAGCACATTTAGGGACCTGAATAAACCGCCTAGTCATCATCTACGGCTCAGTTGACATTCCAAGCCCACTTTTTGCCCATCTTTTAGCTGCAGCTCATATCCTTACCTACCGTGTGCTCAGAATGACAGAACGTCATCCATGATTAACTGAAGCAAGAAACAGTCTACAGTGTTCAGTCGGCACCAGCCGGGGGTGGGGGGGGCGGTGGGGAAGGAGGACAAGACAGAATAGGAAAGGAACAGAAAGAAGAGAATTGCAGACTGCATTGTAAAGGCCACCCAGGTGGTTTTTTGTTAACGACTTTGAGGGTACTGTTTATACCCCACTCCGATCTCATTTGCATACAAAACTAGGCAGCACCTGCTGCATGAATGCGTGTGCACGTGCACTCTTGCAAATGTGCACACGTGTGCCGGAGCAGCACTCTGACCCTGAAAATTGAATGTGGTTCTTCCACGTGTTCTGTGTCTTTATTAGATCAGTGCTAGACAGCACCCATCGGGCCAGGAGTGGAGCCTCCCTGGCTTTACGTGGCTCCCTCTGGGCACACCCTGTAACTTGGAACAGATGCCTTTCCTAACAGGGATGCCCTTCCTGCAGGGACATGCTACATTCACAGACATCTCAAAGGCATAGTCAAGACCTACTTGACACCACTTTGATCCACATTAAAAGAGAATTATATTCAGAGCATGTGCTCTACTGCAGATAGATTCTCCTCATTTCCCTGGGGCCTCCAACCCATTTAAAGGGCTGGGAGGCAGAGGGAGGGGGGAGTGGAGAATGAATTTGCTCTAAGAGCCTATCCTACCAGTTGTGCTTATTCAGTGTAAACATCACGGGTAGGAGAAGGGGCCTTAAGCAAAGGAAGAGAGGTAGCCAGATGTGAGTTCTATATGGGAAAGGAAACATAGACATATTTATCACTGGATGAGGCAGAGTGCAAGGGAGGCTGGAAATGGAGACGAGGGGCAGATTGGAAGGGCTTCCAGTGCTAAAGAGTCATTCAAATACTGGAGTGAAAATTCAGCATGTTTTGGTATTTATTTCACGTAACAAATTTTAAGTACTTGAAATCAGTAAAACAGACTATTTAATACATTTCAAATACAAAAATTCATAAACGGAAGTAAAATGCAAATATACTGAAATATACATTAAATGTATTCTAATATAAAAATAAAAATTGGGGCACGTGGGTGGCTCAGTGCGTTAAAGCCTCTGTCTTCAGCTCAGGTCATGATCTCAGGGTCCTGGGATCAAGCCCCACATCAGGCTCTCTGCTCAGCAGGGAGCCTGCCTCCCCTTCTCTCTCTGCCTGCCTCTCTGCCTACTTGTGATTTCTGTCTGTCAAATAAATAAATAAAATCTTTAAAAAAATAAAAATAGGGGCGCCTGGGTGGCTCAGTGGGTTAAAGCCTCTGCCTTCGGCTCAGGTCATGATCCCAGGGTCCTGGGATCGAGCCCCACATCGGGCTCTCTGCTCAGCGGGGAGCCTGCTTCCTCCTCTCTCTCTGCCTGTCTCTCTACCTACTTGTGATCTCTATCTGTCAAATGAATAAATAAATAAATAAATAAATAAATAAAATAAAAATAAAAATTACTTCAAAGAAGCACTACATAAAATAAAGTATAATGGGGGTTAAATATGAAATGAAATGACGATCTTCTTTTAAGTCATCTTAGTCTAGCATTGAGGTCATCCTTGAACTATGAAGAACTTCCCAGTTATTTCTCATTTGTCTTCATCTTCTTATCTCATCTTACATAAATGGTGATTCTAATGCAGGTACCATATTAATACCAATTTTGAAAAGTATTTCAGAAAAATAGTAAACTGCTGTGAGGGGACCCGTTGCCTGAGGAAAGCAATCCAGACTTTGAAATGGCTTTTCCCGAGTGAGTCTGATTGCTACAGGAACCCGAAGCTCTCCAAGGCTGAGTGTGTGGGAGTGTATGCATACACAGGGAACTCGTGCTTTCTTGGGACCCAAATTACCACAAAGCTGACATAAAAAGGCTTGGGAAGGAGTAAGTTTGTACTCTTTTTATGAGAAAATGTCACGCAACAAATTCTTGCTGTTCAGCTGAGAGATAAATAAGCTGATCTCAGGAACTTACTTTCGTTTTTTAAACATTAAGTGTAAAATAAAATATCTAGCATCTCTTTGAATATCTCAGGTAGTAAAGTTCAGGAAAAATTACAAGTGGACAGGAAATTGAACATTTTCTAAAATGCATGAATCACTACATTTTGTTCTGGACAGTCAGCTGGGCCCTTCTGTTCCAAAGGATGAGCTGGGCTCTGTGCACAATGCTTTCAGATGTGCGAGCTAATCTTCCCCCAAGGTTTTTCAGTGAGTTCTGTTTTGTCCAATATGGTGTGTGTGTGTATGGGGGTAAATTTCTCTACTCCATCTCTGTTTAATAAGACCCAAGTCTCTAAAGTCCGCCTTTGTCCTCTCAACATTGTAATGATGACTTGTCTTTTTTATGAGAAAATAAAAATGAATTCAGGGCTCTCCATTAAACAGAATCTGTATTCAAACATGGAAGAAAAAAATTACTTCCTCTCTCATCATCACTACACTGGAGCCTCCGTGGCTACTGTCATGGACAATTCTAGCAAAATAGTAGCTCAAACCTAAACTAAATAGAAACCTCTCTTCCCATTTGGTCATCTGGTCAACCCCTTCAGCTCGTATTTGCTCTTCCCCTTTTTCCACCCTAACTCTGTACAGTATGTGAGTGTTTTCTCCCAAATCCAAGCTTAGGGGCAAACAAATCATTACATAATACCCATTTTTGTGATCATCAGAGTTTCAGGTTAAGGAAATTTCCTTCTTGAATGATGGCTAATCTTCCCTGTGACTTGGCAAACTATTAAAAAAATCAGGTGTTACTTGTGAAGGGAACATACATTCCAGGAAGAATAACGTACAATTTTGGACCATTTTTTTGGTACTTCCTCAATACTCTGGAAGAGTTAATAAAGTTTCCCACTTTATAAACCCATGTTTGTCCCTAGAAGGTAACCATATCTTTATTAACCGGGACCAGAAATGGCACTAGGGTCAGAAGTGTCTTGGGTGAAATTGATAGGCTTCTAAGGCAGAGACAGTCATTCTTTTATTCCCACAATAGACCTTTTCTAGGCTCCTTTTGTGTGACAGGCACACATTAGGGCTGAATGATAAAAGGCAATGGCAAACACAATTTGAGTTGTTATACCTGTACCAAAAGCTGGCCTATGTACTTGTCATACAGCATTTAAAGTCCTTCCACACAATTGCAAGCTTATTCTGTTATCCTAATTTTACAGGTGGGAAATCAAAATCCAAATAAGTTGCTAGTTGTGGAGTTGTTTATTTGACGATGTTTGTCAAGTTCCTATTTAAACATCTCAGGAAATTTTGAACAATGAGATAAATGACAGGGCGATATAGCCTTCTAGATGTGCAAAGTCAGCTGAAAAGGAAACAGAATATACTGCCTAAAAATAAACCCAGGTGCATTGGAGACTTGTTTTTGACAAAAGCAGCATTTCAAATCAGTGGTACAATACTGGTTTATTCAATAAATGGATGGGACTAAAGACTAGCCATTTAGAAATAAAATTTAAGCTTAATGTTTATCTATTTCTTACGGCAAAATAAATCCCAAATAAGTTAAAGTTTGAATCATTAAAAATGAAACCTTAAAAGAAGAAAAATCTGAGCAATTTTAATTGTAATTTGTGATACAGAAGTCGTAAAGGGAGATATGAATACATCTGACTGATAAAAAACCTGCTGTGCACAGTCAAAAAAATAGTAAATGGGGAGAATATTTTTGTAATATGCCACACAGAGAATTATTTTCCACAATTCAAAGAGCTTTTATAAAATCAAAAAGAAAGGAAAAATGAGCAAAGGTCACAAACAATTAGTTCACAGAGAAAGAAGATCAAAGGACCAAAAATGTAAGGGGGAAATACCAATCTTCTTCTCATGACAAAAAGAGTGAAAATTAAATGAAAGGCCAACTATCTCTTATGTATTTTGCCTCCGCAAAACTCTTTGAAGGTCATTAGACAAGAAATTATTGAAGAAACAGAAAGGTTTTAAATATCAGAGACTACTACATTAAATTGCTCCCTGAAGACTTGAAGGCTTAAAACGCTAACAGAACTGAGGAAAGCATTAAGCCCCATACTCGGATATACAGACTACTGTTCAGTCTTTTCTCTAGGCATTTTGAGGTATCTTGACAGAGATACCATCCTCTATTTTGGTGTAAGCCCGTATTTGGAATCTGCGGAGAAAGGGGAACCCTCCTACACTGTTGGTGGGAATGCAAGCTGGTGCAACCACTCTGGAAAACAGCATGGAGGTTCCTCAAAATGTTGGAAATAGAACTACCCTATGACCCAGCAATTGCACTACTGGGTATTTACCCTAAAGATACAAACGTAGTGATCCGAAGGGGCACGTGCACCCGAATGTTTATAGCAGCAATGTCTACAATAGCCAAACTATGGAAAGAACCTAGATGTCCATCAACAGACGAATGGATAAAGAAGATGTGGCATATATACACAATAGAGAATTTATCTACTTAGACTTGTTTAAAGACAAATTTGGAGGTCATTAAACTCATATGATCTTTAAAAGCTTCAAAATACAACAGAAACAATGCAAATTTAAGTTACCCTTTCTGCTAAATAGAAGAAATCAAATGATTCCAAGAAGGGTACTTATATGGTATTCAAGATTTAAAAATGTTTCTTGCCTACTTTAGAAAAGTTTAAAAAAATAACTATTTTTTTCTTGATAATATGCTCTTTTCTTTCCTTAGCTCAAGAAAAGCTAATGACTCTAGTGAATTTGAACAGTTCAAAAGATACTTCAAATTCTGACTTTTTAAAAATTTTTTTTTATTTTTTAAGATTTTATTTCTTATTTGACAGACAGAGACACAGCTAGAGAGGGAACACAAGCAGGGGGAGTGGGAGAGGGAGAAGCAGGCTCCCCGCCGAGCAAGGAGCCTGATATGGGACTCAATCCCAGGACCCTGGAATCATGACCTGAGCCTAAGGCAGACGCTTAATCATCTGAGCCAGCCAGGCTTCCCTAAAGTTTTAATCAATGGTCTCCCAATATCCACTCTTGGCCCTTGCCTTCACCTAAATAGTCACCCACATCAGAACTCAGTTCTATAGTCATTTCCTCAAAGAAGCTTTTCATGGTGCCCAGACTTCCTTGCCTTTCATCAGACCTCTTCCTTCCAGAACGTATTACAATTGTAATTAACAATTGCACAATAAGCTAAATAATTATACAATTATTATTTAACATCTGCTCCTTCTGTTAAGGTATAAATTCCATGGCAACAGATAACCCAGCTGTTGTATCCCCCAGGCACACGCTGTTATATGTGATTTTCCCAGAGCCCAGCACAATTCACTGCAATTAATCCCTCAGTAAATATTTGTTGAATGAACAGTGGACCCAAAGAGGTCCACATCTTATCCCCAGAACCTGTGAATGTTACCTTATATGGAAAAGGGAATCTGTAGATGGGGAAACTCTCCTGGATCATCTGGATGAGCCCCCACGTAATCCAAAGGGTCCTTATAAGAGAGAGGCAAGAGGATCAGAATGTGAGAAGAAGATACGGCAACAGAGATGGACTGAGGAGGCCATCAGCCAAGGGGTGTGTACAGCCATGAAACACCAAAGAGGCAAGAAATGGATTCCCCCGGGACTACAACTGTTAGCCCAGCTGAAACCTGGTTTTTGTCTCCTAAGACTCATTTTAGACTTCCGACCTCCTCCGGAACTGTGACATAACAAATTGGTGTTGTTTGAAGCCACTATGTGGTAATCTGTTACAGCCACAATAGGAAACTAACACAGGTTAATTGTGAAACATTGGACAAGACTGATCTAGCAACCTGAATGCAAACGGAATAGTAACATATTATTATTATCATAATAATCATAACAACAGCGACAACAAATAGAATATTATGTTGCAAAACAGTTGGTCTAAACAACCCAATGACCAAACCACACTTACCATCTAACTAACCCACTTATTTGCCAGAAATCATGTGTTTAAAAAGTAGGACAATAACCTGTAATAAGAACAGCCTATAGAGTCTAGCACTGGAGAACTTCTGTGCACGCAGACTCTAGGGAAGAAACAGTCAAAATATAACTGAAGAATGTTGGTTGTGAAGCCTTGGAGAATTCCAGCGCCGGCTCTTGGACTTCTCATCTCTAAAGCGGGATTAAGAACTGTTAATCACCCCCTCACCCCACTGCTGTCAGTATAAGGTAAAGAGCTACAGCATATACAATGCCTGGTACAGACCTGGAAGCATCGAAGAACCCTGTATGTGTGCAGCGATGGTGGGAAACTCAATGGATGACAATATCAGAAGAGCGGAATGGGTCCTGTTTAAAACAATGCTTTTTAAAAAGATGTTGTCTGGGGAGAAGAATAAGGGTAGTATGATTAAATATATTAATGATACTAATAGCTCTATAATGCAGAAGTAGCCCAGGAGAAGGAAAGAAGAAAATGTAGCTAACGGTAAAATACCTATGAAGAAGAGCTATTCAGTGATAAAAAGGGAATATATTTGAAGATAATGGCTTTTTTCTTTCATATTTCTGTCCCTCCCTTCCTCCCTCCCTCCCTCCCTCCCTCCCTCCCTTCCTTCTTGTCCCTGGAAGAAGAAGATGGCATGAACTGACTTCATGTTTTCCACACAGCTAAGAGTCATAAATGCCCTTTAGAGCTGGGCCTCGTTGGAACATGGAAATCAAACTGGGCTTTGGTAGACCTCATCCTATGTATTGGAAAATCACCACCGTAGGATACAGTGGAATATAGATACAATAACAGATGAGCAGATCCCGCCCAAAGGCCAGACATGCCAGGATTTCATAAAATCTTACAAGTAGAGGCGCTTCCAGCCTCTGTCTTTCTACTTAATAGAAGTCACCTCAAAGGGCTTTTCCTCCCTTCTCTCGGCTCTTCTAGTCTGCCTTACATTAGAGGTATCCTGTGCTTACTGCCTCCAGTGGTCAAGTCTTTGGAGATAGCATCTCTCAAGTCTTGCTCCCTTTTTGAATCAACTTACACCATTAAGTATGGGGGTGTGGGAAAAAACGTGTCCTAATAAACTTCTAGAAAAGATCCAAGTAGATCAGTGAAATCCCGCCACCCTCAAACCCTCCCGTGTACATGCCTGCTTTTTGACAATAAAAATCTCACATCTAAAATCATCATTTCACTTCCCAAGGGGCTTTCTCCTTTGTGGGTACCTGTCACTGTTGTCAGGAGTGTGAAGTGAACAAAAGGCACTTTCTGTAATTTTTAAATCTACCTGCTGCTATAATTGATAGTAGAGAATGCAATTGCTAAAAATTGTTCACCGTAGAAACTCGTGCCTAAAAATACTATTTCTATTTACTTCCTTCACTCCTGAGTGTACCAGGATTTAATTATTTAACATCACAAAACCTGAGAAGGCCCAATTAATGAATGTGTCTTGTCCAATTCACCAATACTCCTAAAATGTCGGGAGAAATTATATCAAGTTCTGGAGCATTCCCCATACACTGTGTTCTTTACCTGTTTCCCCATCATAGACAATACGGTACACTACACTTTGGCTGAAAGATTTGAATGTTTGGAAATGCTTTCCTAACTAGTGCTTCTTAACACAAAGTGGCTGAAAGCCTTGAATATGCTAATGTGTGTTAGGGCTCTCTCAGAGGAGCATTTAGTTTGCAGATTTCCCCAACTTCTTCAACTTAAAACAACAACAGTTTTCTTTTCTAGCACACCTATTAACATCTCCCACAGGGGGGTTAAAAGCACAGGTTTTGTGCCCAGGGTGTATGAACTGAATCTGGACTGTGCCCCTCACTGGCTCTGTGACTTTGGATTTTAGCCACTCTCAAGACTCCGTCTACCTCATCTGTAAAATAGGAATAATGGTACTTATTACTTAACACTTGCTACATTGTATTCTAATTACATTTTATTGCCAATCGTCTCTCCCAGGTTATAAAACCCTTGATGAGAAGGATTATGTCTCATTCACTATTACATCCCTAATACATAATTTGCCACAGAGCATAATCAGTAAGCGTTTGTGGAATGAATGAATAGAGTGAATGACAGCCCAACAAAATGACTGACTGAATGACTATTTCTTTCTCTCTCATGATCAGTCCTACACTGGCTACAATGTTTGTACTTGCATTTCCACACGCAGGTGCATGGGTTGTTGGCCTACAGAGCCACATCTCTCTCCCGACCCTGTGAGCCTTTGCATGAAAGCACCCCCCACACACATGAATTCCCCTTGCATTCCCTTAAGCCCTGGTGAAACCTTGGGAGTCATATTTTCTCACTTGGTTAAAATTTCAGGCTTACTTTGTTCTCGGGAAACAGTGTGGTCACGGTGGAAAAGGTGTTGGAGTCTAGAGACTTGAGTACTATCCGCTCAGTTTGCTGAGTGGCCCTGCTTACATTATGTAACCTCACCGCTTTCCACTCAGGGTGGTTTTGAAGATCATTGAAATACAGCATCCATTTTTGTAGGCTGATGTTGTAATTATAGTAATTTTTCCAGCTATGCATTAAGGACATAACGACTCAAAACCATCAGTTGCTGTTACAATAATGTTGTGCTTACCACATGCAAGGCACTGTGCCAAGGGCTTTCTTGTTCATTACACACACACACACACACACACACATAGTATTATCTCCATTTTGCAGGGGAGGACAGTGAGTCTCAGAGTGTTTAAGTAACTTGCCCAAGGTCCCACAATTAGTGAATGGCAAAGCTAGGATTCAAACCTGCAAGTGCTCTGGAGTCCAAACTCACTTTAAATAGAAGATGATGATGGAGACCGTGACCTGGTGATCGGTACAGCATTTAAGTATCTTCCATGGAAGATCGGGAGTCACCGAACCTCTCCTCTTGTCCAAAGACTTTGGGCTGGCTCTGGTCTGCATGAACACTTGAATCATTGTAGGCAGATGTCTTCTGTGAAGAACCTTGGCTATGTCTTACAATATGCTCTGATGATCAAGCAAAAGGTGGACCTCCCCCCATCTTGTAGCCTACTGGGACACGGTGCCATATCGTCCTTGGAATTTTCCAAATTCTTGAGTAAAGAAATGCACTCTACGTATCCATGGTTCTTGGGATTCTTAAGCTCCCACGCTGAGAGCTTATTTCTCTGTAAGCCTGTGTGGGGCCCTCCTTGGCAAGCCACTCATGAGAATGTTAAAGAGACCCTGTAGAGGATTTGAGCCTGGAATAGGAGCCACTCTAACTAGAGGCAGAAAGTAATGAGAAACTGGAAAGGATCAACCATAGAAAGTTGCAGGATCAAATGAACACTCCAGAACCAAGCTCCTCATTGTTGATGGAGAATCTGCTTATGCCTCAGATGATTGCTCTGAGTCATAAACCCCAGTATGGCTTCCAACCAGAAAGGGGTCATATCCAGCTCACCATCTAGCCCCAAATGTTCTCTGCAACCCCTGATTACAGTTGCCCCCTCCATTCTGAAGTCTTAATTTTTTGGAGGATGCAAGAGTGGTCCTCATACTTCAGAAGCAGTGCCGTAAGCACCAGATTGCCAACAGTGAAAGGTTACCAATGAGAGAGAGTAATTATCTTCATTTGCCCATGGCTGACAATTTGCCCATTTGCCTGTCATCACAACAAGCAAAAAAAATTAGCTTTTCCAAGTGTCTTTCTTTTAAGTTTTTAAAAGATTTTATTTATTTGAGACAGATACAGAGAGCATGAGCAGGTCGAGAGGCAGCAGGAGAGGGAGAAGCAGGCTCCCCGCTGAGCTAGGAGCCCCACTCGGGGCTCGATCCCAGGACACTGGGATCGTGACCTGAGCCAAAGGCAGATGCTTAACCAATTGAGCCACCCAGTTGCCCCTCCAAGTATCTTTGAAGCCTTATATCCATTTTCTTCTGGGGACAGAAGATCAGGCCCGGTATCTATATTCTCTTTTTTATGTTGACATTTGTGCACTCGAACTGTGGGAGCAAGTGACGCTCTAGTCAAGCCAGGTCCTGACGATCCTGCCCTTGGCCTTCCAGGGAGGTCGACAGAAGCATCATCACACATGGCACTATGGGGGTCAGAAGGTATTTGGTGCAGCCCTTGTCACTGGGCTTTTGGTTTGTTTGTTTTGCTTGCTTGTCTTTATCCCTCACTACACATCGGTCCCCTCAGAGAACCGAGCCAGATGAAACCCAAATTAGTCCCCTTAAGGGGACCCAAGTGGCCTGTCCTACAAGGACCCTGCTGAGGCCTCTTTCTGCCCCTCTCGCTTCTGCTTGCTGTGCTCCTTCCTCATCTGTCTCCTCCGCTACCCAGAAACCCTGGGAGGGCAGGAATGTCTCTTTGCACCAGATCTCCAGTGTTCTCACTGTGTCCCTATGCCATGATCATGTTTTTGTTTCTTCAGGAAGGAACAGGGCAATATATATTGAGTTCTTTTTAAAAAGCATGCATTGCTGAATTTGTGTTCATTATCAAAAATTTAGAAAATGCAAGAAAGAACCAAAAAGGAAAAAGGTGTCACCTGCAATTATTATGGCATATTTCTCTGCAGGATTTCTTTTCTCTGTGTGTAATATCTGGGAGCCTCTTTTCCTTGATTAACATAATATCCTACAGGTTTTCTCTTGCTTTTTATTTACATATCAGTTGAGCATCTAGTGTGTAGCATGGACAGTTGTAGGCCCTTCGGGTGCTTGAGCTGAGCTTTAGAATGAAAGGGGTATTTCCAAGCAGAGAAGCAGGGGTACGTGATTAAGGTGGAGGGACACCAACATCACATCATGGTATTACAGAGAATGAGTTTTAGGTTAATGAGAGCAGCCAAAAAGGGCACTGTGACAGAAATTTGCGCCCAGATCCAGTTTCTTATAATGACCTTGCCCAAGAGGCTTACTTACCAGAGAGCTTCCAGGATTTGTGAGAATTTCCAGAAGAAGCCAAAATTGCATTCACGCATCTAGGTTTTTAAAGGGAGGATTATAATGAATTGTTTTGGGGCTGTTGTCAGCCAGTCAGACTGGACACTGGGTGTGGTGTTGGAGCTCAGTCTACAGGTGCCCCTGAGGTCGTACCATGACCTTGGCCCCTTTGTGGATGGATCATAAGGAAGTCTGGAAGTCCTAGGGAGAGGCTGTATGGCCAGATCGATGATGGGAACACTCAGGGGCTCAGGGACATGGGTGTTCATTAACTGGCACATTCATGGTTCAGTATTTTGTGAAACATACACTGTACAGGGGCGTCCTGGTGACCAGACTGACCTGGAGAGCAGCTTCTCTTCTCAAGTTGCTAACATGCACTCTTAGATGCCAGTGGGCCTGCTGCCTCTGACACAAGAGGCTTGGTTTGTCCTCCTTTGAAGTTGAGCTGGAGGAGTGTGATGTGGGGCAGAAGCCAGGGAGAGGATTTCAGAGCCGGCCCGTGGAGGGCGAGCCAGCTCTTGTGGCTAGCTTTGCTCTCCTCCTTCCTAAAGCACCTGCTGGAAAGTTGGCTCCAACCCAAGCTCACACCGGGCGGTCACTCCTCCACCCACGTTCGCTCCACATGGCTGAGGTCTTCGGAATAGCACGGTGCTCCATAATGGAGGGAGGCATCTCCCCAGGGTGAAGAATACACAAAGGGGTCAAGCAGGGACACAAGTCCTGAACATCCATTAGCAGCAAGAGCCACATGTCCCAGGAGGCCTCTCCTGCTGTCCGCCAGCTCCAGAATCCCATTCCAGTCCCCGTTCTTTCTGCTAAAATGCAGGGGCAATGTTCTCAGTTTCCTGGAGTGAGAACTATGGCACTCTCCCATAATCCCAGCTTCCCTACTGATGTGTGTGAGGGGACATCCGGAGCTGAAACAGAAATTTTCCAACGAACCCATCAATTACTGAGCTGGGGATTATTGGGGCAGGCCTTGGCCTAGGGCTTTACATACATGATGTCCTGTCATCCTCCCGGCACCTCTAGGAGGTAGACATCATCCCCATACTACAGATGACAACAATAGGGCTTTCTTACATGTTAAGGAAGTAAATCTGTAGATACTGAAGGGCTCAGAGTTTAACTTGCTCAAGGGCACACAGCTAATATTCAGTAGACCTAGGGTTTGAACCCCAGTGTGCAAACCATCACCCAGGCTCTCCTAGGTCTTACAGAGAGCAGCACGAGGAAGAATGTGGTTAGGTCCAGACATGGGGGGAGATCAAAAGGTTTGGGAAGCAGTGCTGGGAGCACATTCTCCCACCCGCTTCCCCCAGGGTAACTTTTCTCCCAAACTGCCCCCAAGTGTACAAATATGGGATTATGTAGCAATAGTCATTGGTCGTAATCACCTACCTCTTTACACATGGAATGTGAACTAAGAAGATACACCTGGTTGCTGTAGACAGGGCTGAAAGAATAGGGGTGTGGAACCAGAAGAGTTTGTGCATGGGAGATGGGGTGTTACCTTGTGTGGGAGCAGTCACCACTCAGGTGAGCTGTTGGCAGCCTCCTGCCATGGGGTTTCCAGACACAAGAAGGAGGTATCTAGAGGCCTCCACATAGTAGAGCAGGTGGGAAGGTAAAAGTTCAGACTGGGTCTCTGTCAGACCTGGCTCTGCGATCTTCACCCAGTTTCTTAGCTTTCCTGCGTCTCAATTTCCTCATCTATAAAAAGGTCGTATCTCTCAGAGCTGTTGTGAAAATTAAATAAGATCCTGTTTGCAAAGTACTTAGCCTGGCATCTGGCACAGAGTAAATCCCTTAATAAAGAGTTATTAGCATGAAATCGCCTTCTTGCGAATTTTTTTTCCACAGTTTTATGGAATCATTTCTTTACTGCAAACTTACGGACTTTAAAAGCCCTAACTTCAGAGAAGACATACAAAGAAGAGATGAAGCGCAAGCTGTAATGTTTTCTAACTTTGTTTTTATAGGAGCCGTGGAAATTTACATTAGAGAAGGCGAGACAGATTGTGAAGAAATCCCCTACTCTGGTAAGCAGTGGATGAGAAGAATACCAGCGTTGTGCTGGGTGCCTTCATCTTCCCCTTCCCCTGCTCTTATACCCCTAAGGCTACTCCAGATCCATGCCCACAACACACCATAGCTGCAGTGAAGTAGGAAAGTGAGGGCCCCCCCCCCCCCTTTTCTCCTCCGTCTCTCCCAACAGCAGTGTTTCTCAAACTGGGCAGTACTGACATTTGCGGCTAGTTACTCCCTGGTAGCGAGCATTGTCCTGTCCACTGTAGGGTGTATAGCAACATCCCTGTCTTCTACCCACTAGATGCCTGCAGCCACATCGCCCTTCCTCAGTCGTGACAACCATGAATGGCTCCTGATGTTGCCAAATGTCCTCTGGTATGCGCAGTTGAGGACTGCTACTCTCCAGTAGACCATTTTAGAGGAGGCTCTAGCCTTCTGACCCCCCACTTTTTTTTTTTAAGATTTTATTTATTTATTTATTTATTTGACAGAGATCACAAGTAGACGAAGAGGCAGGCAGAGAGAGAAGGAAGCAGGCTCCCCACTGAGCAGAGAGCCCAATGTGGGGCTTGATCCCAAGACCCTGGGATCATGACCTGAGCCGAAGGCAGAGGCTTAACCCACTGAGCCACTCAGGTGCCCCTGACCCTCCACTTTCTAAATATGTGACTTCAAGCTGAGCCTCAGTTTCCCTCTCAGCAAGATAGAGACAGTGGTAGTGCTCCTTTGTCAAAGCATGGTTGTGAGGACTAAGAGAACGGGTGTGTGTCAAGTGGTGGTGTCATGCCTGGAAATTCTCTAGCACTCAGTCAATACCATGTTTAGTTCAAATCGATTATCATGGAGTCAAGTATTTGATTTAGGCCCTGAATGCAAATGAGCCCCAACTGGATAGGAAGCAGAAAAGTAAACCTTCCAAGAACCAAGTCTCCCTCCATGCTAAAGATCCCGGCAATAAGGAAGCATTCCTCAGAGATGAGAGGGCATGGCCTCGTCCTTAGCCTCTCCCTCATCACCCTGCTCGTCATTCCCCCTGATGCAGTACATTTAAGGTAATCTTGATTTGGCAGCACAGAAATAAGGAGGAGGAAAAGCCCTCATGGTTCAGCTTGCCAGACTTAGCAAATAAAAATAGAGGAGACCGGGGCGCCTGGGTGGCTCAGTGGGTTAAGCCGCTGCCTTCAGCTCAGGTCATGATCTCGGGGTCCTGGGATCGAGTCCCGCATCGGGCTCTCTGCTCAGCAGGGAGCCTACTTCCCTCTCTCTATCTCTCTCTCTCTCTCTCTGCCTGCTTCTCCATCTACTTGTGATCTCTCTCTGTCAAATAAATAAATAAAATCTTTAAAAAAAATAGAGGAGACCAGTTAAATTTGAATTTCAGATAAACAATGAATGAATTTTTTAGTGTAAGTATGTTTAGTGCCATATTTTTCTGGCAACCCCACTCTTGGGGGGCATATGGGTTTTGATGTACAAAGCTGGGATGCAGGGAATGGCATTATTCAGGCATTTCTACGTAATCGGTTAATCAATCACAATGTTGCCAACCATTATTTAATTCAGTGAGTAATTAAAGACCAACAGTAGTGGGTTAGCTAATCAACTGAAGCCATAGAAAGGGAATTGAAACATCATAAGAAACCCTTGACCACCTTCAGAGCTCTAAACAAAACTGGAGAACAATATGATCCCTCTTTCCTTCTTCTCCACATGCGTCTAAAAACTTCTTCTAGCAGCATTGTTAACTCCACCAGCACAAACTGCCTTGGCATTAGCTCAGAAACTAATTAGGATTTTATGATTTTTCGTTTCTGTCATCAGAATTGCAAGCATAATTCATAGGGCCAGATTCCAATAATTCCTAGTGAGAAGCCAAAAACAAAAAACCAAACAAACTACCAAACGGTAATACAAAACTCCTCAAAAACCTCCTCCAATTTATGTACTCTCTAGATCAAAGCTATCAAGGAAAAAATAATCAGAAAATGCCAATAAGTGTCTCTTGAGTTACTGCTCAGATGATAGCAGCTGCAATTAGTTACATTGTGATGGCTGGTCTAACAGCAGACCTGGCTGGGATGTAGAAAGACACATACAGTAGGTTGCATATCATTTCAGCACAGCCTATCAGACTGGGGAAAAGTGAAGTATTGTGGAAGGGAATGTTCCAGAAAATATCTGCATCTCAGTGAGGCCCTGAGAGGTTCCTCATGGATCTAGAAGAAAACTGAGCATCTAAGTTTTAGAGTACCTGAGTTGTGGAATCAATTTGTTGGATTCTCACAAAAACTCATAGAAACTAGTATATTTTTGTTATCAACCCTGTTTTATAGATGAGAGAACTAAGGATCAGGTATGTTAAGTAATACACTCATTCCCCATAGCTAGTAAAGGGAGAAACCCATCATTTAAATCCAGATCTATATACTTCCAAGTTCCTACCTTCTCCACTGTGCCAATGGCTCTCAACCTCCTCAGCACTAACTTTCAAGAAGCACCATTCACATCACAGGCTATGTAGGTTAAAATTATGCAGTGCATGACCTGTGCAACTGTACCTGACATCACTCATCAAAAACCTACCTACCCAATAGAATCATCTTCCCCGGTGCAATTAAAACCAGGTAAAATAATATGTAGCAAGTGTTGAAAAGCACTTCACCATGCAGAAATCCAACTTCATTTTGGCTGTGTATTGAAGAGTAGTTGTTCTCTCCCCTTTGACCTTCTGTTTACCCAGTCACCACATTTTTTTTTCTTTATTCAACCCCTGTGTATTGTTCTGTTTTCATTTAACATCCTGGTGCATGGGAAAGCTCAGGATATAAGCAGAAACTCGTTCAAATAGATTGCTAAATGAAGATGCTGCGTGGCTCCTGTGCCCAGGGACAGCCCAGACTGAGACTTTCATTTAAATGGGATTACATGCCGCCAGGTGCAATATTTTAAAACCATTGCTGAATCAATAACAGCCCTCATTTTTGCCTCTGTCTAGCAAAGTTCAAATTGAAAGGAAGGGGCTGGCAAACTGCAAGGGGGGAACTCTGCAACATTACTCTATGTCTGTCTCATTTCTCTTTGCAAGGAAAGGATAAGAGGTTAGTCCTTCCCATGCCATGTGATGAAAAGACTGGATAATTAAAACCTCTGTCTGGACAGGAGGAGTTCAGGGTGGGGGGATCAGATGGTCCCTGGGCAAGCTTCATCATCTATTATACACACCCTATACCCCATTTCTGCACAATGAATGTCAGAGACAGCCGCAGCCTTCAGTTGAATTCTGACAGTGAACAGCTGTGCAGATATAACATTTAATTCTTTTGTACCTCTTGTGCAGTAATGATAAGGCTGTCCATGTAAATTTTTCTGATGTATTGGTTACATCAGTGTTAAAATCTACCTGGTCGTTAGGTTAATTAGACCGAGGCCTTCAGGTTCAAGTAAATATTCAAAGACAGAGCTCAGACATTCAAATGCAACCTGACTTTGAGCTCTGAGTCTCAGAATGTGTCTGTATTTCCAAACTGCCACCCTTGTTGCCGTATAATTTCATGCTGGTGTTTGCTTTACGGTGTGTCCGCAGTGCTCGTCTCTCTCAGTTACCAGGTCTCTGGACTCAACCTTCTGAACACCCCTCCTTTGTCTGACATCCCCCCGCTCCCGCCTTACAGCAGTGGTTCCCAGTCAGCAGCAACTTGATTCTCCCCTCCTCTCCCCTGAGGACATTTGGCAATGTCTGGTGACATTTTGGGGCTGCTTGCGTCTGAATGGCAGGGTGCCAGATACACTGCTAAACATCCCACCAGGCACAGCGCAGCCCCACAACAAAGACTTATTCAGCCCAAAATAGCACTAATGCTGAGATTAGCAACCCCAGGATCGGGTCTCTCTGCCCCAGCTCACCTCCTCTGGGCCACCCTCTCACCCCCAGGATACCTTCCTGAAATACGAATGGGATCCCTCAGCTAACACCTTCAGTAATCACTCCATGGGGGAGAGCACACAGTGCAGCATCCCAGACTGGTCATGGTGCCTCCTTGCTTCCGGGGTTCACCACGTCCTTGTGCTCCGCTATCCCCCAGCCAGGGTGAGACATTCGGCGGTCCCCTGATGCCACACCTCACACTCCACGGCCGCTCACAGGGCACTCCCTCTGCAAAGCCCCAGGCTTCCCCCGCTTCAGCAATCACCTCAGTAACCTGGGACCTTGATAAAAACACAGACTGATTCAACAGGTCTGCTGTGGGGCCCGAAACTCTGCATTTCCGGAAGTTCCCAGGCACACTTTCTGGGTTTGTGATCACACTTTCATCAGTGGTTCTCAAACTTTAGCAACCATCAGAATGACCTGGAGACTCGGAAAACTCTGATTCCCGGGACCCACCCCAGGCTTTCCAAGTCAGTAGATCAGAGAGGGGTGCACAAATTGTACCTGTAGCAAGTCTGGACCACACTTGGGGTCACAAAGCCTAGAATATCTGCCCCTTCCTGCCAGCATCCTTCCTACGGGACTTCTCGCTCATCTCCTGCCTCCTCTACTGGGTTTCCAGACAGCTGTGTTAATGCTGGGACCACTGCGGACATCCCAAAGCATGCCAAGAGCTGAGATGCTCACCCCTACACTCCCCTAAGCAGTAAGCTTGATGAGGACAAGGACAGCCTCTTCTGTCTCTGTATCTTACATGTGGATGGGGCACCAATAAGGATTGCTCCTCTCATTCTAGAAAGTTGAACAAACCTCACAAAGTTTTGCTCAACTTTGATTCATAGCATGAAAATGAGTTTGCTTTGTTCTCCTCTGTCAGGGTCAATGTATCACCAACGCTACTGATCCAACTCATGGCCGTCTGAAGGACTCTTCTGGCTGGTGAAAATCACCCCTCCCTGCTCACCAATAAATGCTAGTTTCAAACTTTTTCAACCCTGTTATCTTTTAATTTCATCTGAGGAACATATCATGGAAACCACGATCATTGTAAACGTATCTCTTAGTCAAAAGCCGGGGCTTTCCATCCATCACACAGCTAGAGTCTTATGGAAACTGCTTTCTGAAATCCCTTGCTCATGACGCTTCAGGAGCTTCATCCATCCACCTCACCTGCCCCCACGGCACCACCCAGGAAAGGGGACTTCCTCCTTCCTTCTTCCCAAGCCCTGGCATGTCTCCAATTAGTCTTGTCTTTCTCTTATAATAGGCTGGGATTATTCTGTTGGAACACGTTCTTTTTTCAAACCCTTTCTCAAAGCCCTTGGGTACAAGGAGGGAGAAGAATGTTGTTGCACAAGTGTAACAGATCATGGTGGGCCAGACCTTTTGGGGAAGAAATGGAGCATAGGTGAAGGTGGGAGTCGCAGGTGGCAGGAGGAAGGGGAGCTGAAGGCTGAGACCCCAGAACAAAGGCAAGGAGACAGAGTGAGGACAGAGTGTGCAGACAGAAACAAGAGGTCAGTTCAGTTAAACGAGATGGCCCAGGTTCTAAAGGAAAGAGGCTCCTGAAATCTAGACTATGGAGCCAGCAGGAGAAAAAGGAGCTTTATAAGTTGCAGGGCTATTCCGTGAACTAAGCAACTCTTTTTGTTATTTTTGTTTTCCTTTCCAGAAATATTCCAGAAGTAGTTCTGATATTTGTTCCCTCCCATTTTTGGCCAAGATCTGTCAGAGGATTAAATCGTACGTATACTATTCCTACCTCCCTGAATACTGGCATGAGATGGCACCATTGGTTGTCCCTGTTTTCCAATGACTAAAATAATTGTCAGATGCAAAAGGTACCTTCCTGAAGGTGTGCATTGGTCGTGTCTCATACCATGACTTGTACAGAAACTAAAAGACAGATGAGGTCTGCACAAATCATTTTGGAAATCCACTGCATAACAGTATCTTTGAACCAAAAATCTGACTTATCCCCTGGGCTGGCAGGCACTTCTGGGCAGCTTGGTGCACATCCGTGCCGCACATGGGGACAGCCCCTCCTTGCTGTGTAAGACACAGACAAGGTCAAGGTTGGCGCCTCGTCATGAAAGGAACTCTGAGCATGTTTAGTCCATGGCACTCACGAGGCTGGAAAAGGGACTAATTTATTTCACAGAACCCAACCCATTACCTAAAAGCTCTGGCTCAGAAATGTATATACAGTGTTGCCAATGCAGAGACACTGTCCCAATTCCCAGGACCTCCTGTCTCTATTTAAATCCCATACCCCAGCTCTCATCTGAGTCTGTCCCATACCCCAGCTCTCATCTGAGTCTGGGGTTATGCTGGATGTCATCAGAATCACTGTCCACAGCATTAAAAGATGCAGTGGTGTGCCAAGAGGGACATTGGACCAAGAGGCAAAATAGCACAGGCTCTACCTTGCACTTGGCCACTTTCCTCATGTGACCGTGGCTGCTGTCCCACAGCGTACGGTCACTGCTGTGGGTGCCACACATGGAACATGCAAACCTGTCCACGTTAGTTCTCGTAACAACTCCATGAAGCAGGGATTGTTATTATTCCTACTTGTTTTCCTAATTGTTATTATTCCTACATTGAAGGACACTGAGTCTTAAACAGATCATTTCTCCCAGCTGCCCTGTGTGTCTGCTCCATCTAGCTCCCCTTGCAAGGGCTTGGATGTGATTCAGGCTGCACATCTGGACTCAGAGGCTATAGTCATTTCCTAGGGCAGCAATAATAATATACCTACAAATTGGATGGCTTAGAGGAACAGAAATGTATCCTCTCCCCCATTCTAGAGGCTGGAAGTCCGAAGGCAGGGTTCTGGCAGGGTTCCTCTGAGACTCTGCTCTCTCCAAGAGTGTCTCTGACTCTCTGGGTCAAACCCTTCCTTGCCTCTTAGCTTCTGATGGGAGCCCGCAATCCTGCTGGCACTCCAGTCTCTGCCTCCAGCCTCCTCCACGGCCGTCTTCCCTGTGTGTCCGTCTTTCCCTTTTATACAAACACCAGTCATACTGGATCAGGGGCTGGGCTCGTGGCCCCATCCTGACTTTGTAACATCGGGAAAGACCCTGTTTCACATTCATAGGGCCTGGGGGTTAGAACTTTAAGATGACTTCTTGTGAATACAATTCAACCCATACGAAGAGGCACTTTTTCTACATTCCTCCGTCCTTTATCTCATGAGTTTCATGAGTTTCAATCCACTACATATCTCCTGTCTGCTGTGAAAGCTTCTCAGGAGAGGAGGAGACTATCTTCTGACCTACATTCAAAGCCTCTTAGAGATCCAAGAGTTTAAAACTTTTCCTAGTTCATCTGCCCACATGAGTTCCCATAGGCCAGCTATGCAAAGTGCTGACCTAGGTCCTGGAAACAGGATCAGCCCCACTTTTCATGACTAGGGCTGGATGCAGAGACTACCATGACATGGGGAGCAGAGGAGAAATACACAGGAAAGAAGATGCTGGAAGGCTGAGATGCAGGCAGCTCCCTAGGCCCCCAGTTGTTTCATCATGCCTAACTCTTACTGAATTGAGACACCCTGTCCCCTCCTTCTTGAAGCGTCATTGCATTTTCTACGTCATACATAGGCCAGCAGAACCCAAAGTGACAATTCTTCAATTGAACCAACTTCGAAAAATTGAATTCAAGAGCATCTGTGACCAGGGATTTTCCTGGCGCTATTTAAAAGGGAAATTTTTCTTTTATGAAAAAGAAAAGCAGTGTGTTTTTTCCTTCTTTCTAAAAAATAAGTGTGCTTCTGATATAATTTGCACCAGATCACAATTTATTCATTGCTTTATGATTTACAAAGCACATTTAAATGCAGCCTCATTTATTCTTCAAAGCAACCTGTGGCTTAGTAATAATAACAATGACTAAAGGTTGTCTGATAAGGTCTATGCACTAGGAACTCTTGTCAGTGCAGCCCTACAAGGCAGATGGCATCATTGTCCCCTTTCTAAAGAGGTAAAGTCTTTTGCCCAAGGCTGTGATGCTAGTAATCAATAAATCTGGCATTGGAACCCAGCAGCCTGGTTGCAAAGGCCAGGCTCAGAGCCACTCAGTTGTCTGTCCCTTGACTTTTCACCCCACTTTTGGATGAGCAAGTAGGTTCTAGCATATTGGATGTCTGACCCCAAAGCACAGTCAGCAGATGGTAGAGATAAGGCCTACCTGTCTTTTATTACATAATCCTTCATTAAAGTCCCTTCCAGGAGTAATGCCTTTCCTGTTCTGTGCCTCTTCTGCCTCATCCTGCTTGGTCTAATGCCTTCAAAATACAGTGACGGTGTCCCCACTGTGGGCAGTTTCCTAGCTCCCTGCTCCCCAGCATTTGGCTAGCCCTCCATACCCCAAGCTCACCAGTGCCTGCTCATGCACCCCGTTCTTCTAGGCCTCTCCCCATCGGGCTCCCATACCACCCACAGCTCTTAGAGGGTGGGGACACCATCTCTTAGTAAACCTTTTATCTTTGTACTTAGACACTTTGCTTCCAATTAGTAGGGACTCACTGAAGAAACAAGGCATAAAGAAAGAAAAGGCACTATTTTACTAGAACAAAAATGTGTAGGATACCAAGCTACTACCATTGGGGCAATCAAGTTTTTTGTTCTTTTTTGTTTTGTTTTGTGCTAGTAAGAATTCACAGTGCCTATGCACTGTCTACTTTTTATGGTAACAATGGTAAGTCAAGAGAATCCCCTCTTAATAATCTTTTCTTGTTATTTAATTTCCATATGCATAAACCTGCATGTGGATCATTTCACATAAAGACATACAGACTATCCTAGCCCTTGTTAATTGCCTTTGTTCATCATTCTTTTCTTTTCTTTTCTTTTTTTACTTGTTCCTTCTTCCCTATGGCCCACTCCTCCCAACCATATTGGTCCCTGTCCCTGCCACCAAGGTGAGCCCGGGTGTATTCTTTCCTGGTTTTCTCGGCTCTCATTTCCTCTTGCAGAGATGCATCTGACACATTCGCATGCATATTGAACAGAACCATTCCCAGCCCTGGAGTGCTGCCTGGGACTCGAATGTGAGACAGCTACACATGGAAACTTGATTCTCCCTAGTTTCCTTTTGTTGTAATGCCCCAGTTTCATGAAATAATTTTAGGGAGTTTGAACTTGAATAGCTATTCTATTATGTAATGAATAACATTCACCCGCATTACAGTTGCTCACTGGATCAAGCCCGCTAGCTCGACAACTGGCAGTCATAGAGCAATGGCTCTCTTGGAAATAGATTTTATATTCATCCCTGAGCAGGTCCCAGCCGACAAGGTAACTGGGCAGAACGCTGTGTGCCTCGAAATCTGAAAATCTGAAATTTGATTTGGGATGGCCCCAGAAACTAAAATGCCATAGGAACAGATCCCTGCCTCCTGTTTGCCCAGCCCTAGAAATCATCCTTGGAATAACTGTAACCATTGCACAAAATAATAAAAAGCTAATGTTTTGTGAGCGTTTTCCACATACTTGGCACAGGTCTTTATGCTTCCCATGGAGCAACTCACTCTTTACAACAGCCCTAGGAAGCAGGTACTAATATTGGCCCCTGTTTTACAAATGAGGAAACGGAGGCACAAAAGATTAAATAATCTGCCTAAGGTTATATAGCAAGTAGACAGCAGACCTGGGATTCAAACCCTGAGAGTCTAATTTCAGAATCCAGAGCTATGTTAAGAGACTTCCCATGACTCTTTGTTCCTACTAGAACATTCTTCACCCAATTATGTGCCTTGAAAATGCTTTGTCTTCCTTTGAATTTAAACTTAAGATTACCTTCTTCCCTGTATTGTATTAGAAGTGTTTTTGGCTCTTGATGCCCAACCCTTTTTAACATTTTCTCCATAGCATTGTATTTGCCTACTGATGAGTTGTTTGCCCCCATGAAGCTCCTCTAGCATTGGAAATATAGCTTATACTCATCGTAATATCTAACGTGGTGTCTGGCACACAGCAGGGACTCTAAAAATACCTATGGAATGAATGAATGTATGTTTCAGCCTACAGCCAGGCATCTATAAGGATATATGAGTATCAGATTTAGATACAGTTTTTTGTTTTTTAAAGATTTTATTTGTTTATTTGACAGACAGAGATCACAAGTAGGCAGAGAAAGCAAGGGGAAGCAGGCTTCCCGCCAAGCAGAGAGCCCAATGTGGGGCTCAATCCCAGGACCCTGAGATCATGACCTGAGCCGAAGGCAGAGGCTTAACCCACTGAGCCACCCAGGCGCCCCTAGATACAGTTTTTAAGAAGTAATGTTAGTAAACTACAACAGTGTCTTATCTACAACCTTGAAGCCAGCTGTGATTTGGAATTCAGAATTTCCCAGATTTTAAGACAATCAGTATATGGTGACCATAGGTTACCTGACATTCTCAGTACCTTCTGATCAAACACATTTATATTCCAGTAGTGAAATGTATAAATATTCACACTAAGTAGGATAAAGCAGTTGAATTGCCTTATACAGTTCAGATCCAGTTACCACCAAATGAATTTTCTGCAAAGTTAAAAAAAAAAACCTCAGTTTTCAGAACTCTTTGGATTGGAGACTATGAATGAGGGGTTGTGGAGTTTATGTAAATTGCAGTTCATGCTACTTTAGATGAGCAATCTTCTGTACTATGTCTAGAATGTATGGTTTATGTTAGTTACTTTGAGCCTTTCTGCTTATTAATTTGCTTCATCTGTTCATTAATTCATCTGCTTCATTTGTTCGTTAATTTAATGAACTCACAGTTCTAGAGACAGCTCATTGTTCCTTCAAACTCCCATCCTCAGGATGGCAAGGGTTGGGGAGAACTTTGGAGTACTAAGTGGGACCTTTCACCTAGCATCTTTCCCAGGCTAACAAATTAAGACTGTCTGGGTCTGTACCATGTATGTGTGTGTGTGTGTGTGTGTGTGTCTGTGTGTGTGTGTGTGTGTCTGTGTCTGTGTCTTTCCTCCTTTTCTCACCTAGAAAACTATACTAGCTGTCCAAGAGGTCAAATATGTACATAGGGGGAAGCGACTTACTCTCATGAGGCCATCTCCAGAGAAGCTTATGACCTAGACTCTGGGTCCACCATCCCTGAGTTAGTAAGACAGATTCCAAGACACCAGTTAAGCTCCATGCTGGCTCTTGCTGAATCCATTTGCCCTGAGGCTCTCACAACTGCTGGAATGCTCTTGATTCGAAAGACCATTTAATAAATTCTGTAAAGGCTCATGTTACTCTCTACATTCTAGGCTCTGCCAATAGCCTCACCCTGCCATATGATGGCACTAGCCTGCTACCCCAGAAGAGATTTTCCTAGAGGGAAACAGTGTGAGCCATGCAGGAGCTGGGAAAAGTTTGGTAGTGAGGACACAGAGGGAGAGCCTCCCTCGGGTGAGGGGTCTGTGGCTTTAGCATGAATTTCCTTGGTCATCAATCATCCAAGTCTTTGGTTTTCCAGGCTCATGAATGGGAGTGAACGTTGCCAGCTCAATGCCTCAAGATTCTTTGAGTTAGTGGTTTAAAAGAGTAGATTTTAAGAAAAAAACTTCCATCACAGAATGTGTAAAATGGCACAAATTCAATCTATAGTGCTGAGCTCATTGGACCGAAAATGCAGTTCCTTCCTCTCTGGGCATCTCAACATCAATATCCTGTCTTCTCTAAAATGTTGATGTAATTGTATCACTTCCCCATATGGGCCAAATTAATATCAGAGAGAAAATAGTTCTAATTAGGTGGAGAGCAGAGATTGGCAAAGTGGGGCTGGCACTCTTCCATACCATGGAGACACTTCATTTTATTTTTAGAATGGACTTCTATCACATACACTCAACACAGCCGCATCTGAAATGTCCCTGTTTGTTTCCATAAACAGTTTCTTTTTTCTTAGCTCACCAGCTGTTTTGTTTTCTTTTTTTCTAGAACGATACAAAATTCTGTGCCATTCAAAGATGTAGATTCAGACAAACACAGCGTTTTCCCAGTAAGTATTGTGAAGGGTAACCAGATGTTCACTAAATATTGTATCACTTTCTACAAATATCCTACCTTTAATAAGACAAGACTGAATTCCATTGGAATGTATTAAAAATTTGATAATACACCATCCCATGATTTTTATGGACTTTTTGGCTTCTTAATAGGACATGAGCTATCAGAGTAGGTCTTTAGGCCAGGACTGTTTTTTGTTTCTTGATGCCATTCCCAGCTGGGTGTTTCATTTATCTTGAAAGGTGCTGAGAATTATTTTGGAAATTCTTAAACCTATTTTTAGAGTGCGTGTGTGTTGTGTTCATGTGTATCCACGTGTTTGATTTAGAGCAGTACGGATGTCAGGATGTTCTCTGCAAAAGCGAACAAGCAAGGGGCATGTGTAACTCCACCAAGTTGGTGGGATCTCAGATAGTCTACCTGGGAATGGGGGAAATGAAGATGTTGTTTGATATTATTGTGACTCTTAAGTCTTTCAAATCAAGGATCAAGACAGGTCAATCACATAATAAATCCACAAAGTTAGCCAACACTCGGCTAGAGATTTTTAAATTATCCAGTACGATTATTCATTTGACCAAATAAATCAACTATTTTGGAGGCTAAGAAGATTGATAACTAATGAAGTTCAGAGAGTTGGATGTCCTGCTGTCCATGGAAGTGTATATACACACACACACAAACACACACAAACACACACAGATGAACACATGCATATGTACGTACAGCAGGCATGCACATAACCACACCTAAAAATGCACACGTGCCCACGTGCATACACTGTTGTGCACCCACGTACAGGCACACACCCAATAGCACACACGCACACACACTACCACTCGGCATTGGCGCTAGGACTCTGTTACATTTCCCTCACACAGCATGTCTCAGCATATTAATCTTAATTTTCTTAGTAACCTCTAGTGTTCCTAGATTGTACTGGAATTAAGAATTGCACATGTCGGTACCCCTGGGACAGCTTTGACTGCCCTTCCTCGTGGATAACAAGGGGCAGAAATGAACCCTTCCTGTGTGTGCTCTTCAATTCCAGACGCTGAGGGGCTACCACTGGCGAGGGAGAGACTGCAATGACAGCAACAGGATGGCATACCCGGGCAGAAGGTACGTCTCCACTGACTCGGGAAATTATCTTCTAAAAAGGAGGCAGGAGGCGTCATTCCAGCCCCAGCCTAGGGGATTTGTACTTAGAGAAGGGACCTCCGTGTCCCCACCAAAGTAAAGCTCAGTGAAGAAAGAACAGCATTCGTTCACCATTTGTCCAGGAAACCCTCCTGGAGCACCTGCTCGTTGCCCAGCGCTCTGCCTGGTGTCGGGCGGTTAATGAAATGAAGTAGGGCCTCCCTTCATGGAGCTTCTGGTCTAGTAGGAGGAACATGCGAGTCCGCAGGGTACAGGGGGGCCTGTGCCCAGCCTCCTGCTCGAGGTCCACACGCGGGACTGAGGAGGGAGGCAGGAGCTCCCGTGAGTGGACCATATGTCGCCTTTCAGTCCCGGGCTGATGTTCAGCCGGCCACATCTCGAACTTCAGAAAGTGGATGCGCGACCTTCCTCTTGACTGTGGGGCCACAGTGTTCCGTTTACCAGATGTTTGGGAGTCTAGAGCGTCATGGGATGCCTCACTTATCTAAATAAAGTGGGCTGCTGACTCATTCACTCTGCCGTCAGCACTGTCCCACAGCACGGCCCATGAATAGAGGCACTGGAGTTGGTCCGCGGTGCTCAGAAAATAATCCCAAACCAAGATACTGGCAGAGGCCAAGTGGAGGTTTCTGTGTGCCACTGACTGTTATGCATGGCACGCGTCCTTGACAAGCCTGTTGTCCATCACTGACCCTTCATACAGCACTCGTTCACTCATTCATTCAGCTGACATTCACGGGGCAAGAAGTCTATGCTGAAGGCCAATGTTGCTGTTTTCTTCTTAGGCCAGACAACTGGGATATGCACGAGGATTCAAACTGTAATGGCATTTGGGTAAGCAACCAGATTCAAACCTAGTCCCATCCTCTGACGTTCTGCCCTCCTTAAAAGCCCATTTGCTTTAGTCAGTCCTATGAAAGAAGAGGACAGATGAAAGCAGCCTTTCTCTGCAAACTGGAAGAGGGCTGTAGAGTCGGATCTCACATGATGGATGGCAGGGATGTAATGAGAGTTGAGGGTCTGTCAGTCACAGCCCCTTGAAGTCACCCACATCCAACCCCTTTTTTCTGCGTTGAGTCAGGCGAAATTAAATGAAGAATTCTGTTAGCAAAGTTTTACAGCAACCCAAATAGCTGTTGGAAAAAAGCTCTTATTGCCACCTCTAAGGCAGCCATTTTCTTTCTATTCCACAAAGCTAGTCAGTCAGGGTGGAAATTAATGCTGGTGTTCCAGCTCTCCATGAATAGCAGATTTGAAGCTTTTAGGAAGAGAGAGGGAAGAAAGGAGGAAGCCCAACCAAATACTTCTCTGAGGACAACAATGGCAGCAGACCCCTGTTTTGTGGGGTCTCGAGCTAATACATGACTGAGGATCCTCCTGAACAAAAAGAATACCAAATTACAAATACGAGAGCAAATAGTTAATTAGAACAATAGAAGAAATCCCAACAAAATCCCAGAGTCTTGGAAATCCAGGTCCCTTGGAAATTGTAGGACGTGCAGCCGCATCCCTGGCCTCCACCCACTAGATGCCAGGCGCTCCCCCTCCCCCTGTTGTCACCACCAAAAATGTCTAGACTTTGCCAAATGTCCCTCGGGGCAGAGGTGGAGGGGAAGCCAGCCCCGCTGAGAATTGCTGCTCTGGAAGCATCCTTGTTTAGGGAGTGGAGACGTCAGCGCACTGAGAGCTCCAGCTCAGAGACAGAGGGACACACACTGACCTTGTGTCTTGGTCACTTAGTGGGCCCAGAACGCCCCCTCGTGGCGACACTGCCAGCCCTCCAGACACTGCCAGAGGGGCATCCTCTGGACCAGATGGTTGGCCGTCTGGATCTCTCCTCATTCCTGCCCCCAACCCTAAAGCCCAGCTCACACAGAGTGTCGCTGTGTTGAATTAAGGGCTCAGGAGACTTTAATGGGTTTTATCCATTGACTTGCTTTTGTACTTTTAAAGCCATTAGGGAAAGCCTCAGTGTATGTGTCTCATACATTTAAAAACAAACTGCTAATCACACCATTTCTCTTTTGAAGGGTATTGATCCAAAAGATGGAATTCCATATGAGAAGAAGTTCTGTGAAGGTATGTATTGTAGAGTTAATGTGCTTATCACAACAGGGACACTCTTTTCTAGTCTGAGTCACACTTAAGCCAACAGACCACCCAAGGGAGGAAGTGGCTGGTGCTAGAGCTTAAAGTTGATGGATGTCCATTTATTTTCATGAGAAAAAGCTATGAAAAAACTTGTAGAAAATGGAGGCAGAACCTAGAAAAAGCACAACTGAATTTTTCTGACTGCCCCCTTTATGTGGAGATTGGAAATGATTGGAAAATTGAATGATGAGGCCAGAAAAGGCAACAGGAGAGAGCACAAGGTAGTGGAAACCTAGCACTTCTCCCAGATAAGAAAACTAATAGAGGTGCTGGCATTTCCATGTCCTTCTCAATACACAACAAGGTCAGACATCTGGGTTTGTGCTGACAGAATCCCTGTGGCAGGCAACTGGGCTGAAGATTCATATCTGGGTGACTTGAGGGAGATCTCCAAGTTATAGCCATTGGGGAGTTCCCAAAAATCTGAGCAAAAGCTCTGTGTTCTAAATGCCCAAATGCCACAGACATCTGAGCTGCCAGTATTGTTGGGAAAAACCTATGATCACCCACATACTACTGAAAATTTGTGCCTGGTAATACCCAAAGGGTCTCAGGCAAGACCCTCTGCTAGCCTCACTTTTTACATATGGGCAGTGCTTTTCCCTAACACTGAAAAGCATTCCAGTCATTCATTCATTCCTCCACTTGATGGATATTTCCTGAATGCCTATCCCTATTATGCACCAAGGGCTATGCTTGGCTCTGAGTTGTCCTGGGCAGATGCCACACAGTCCTTGCCCTGAATCAACTTAGTCTGATTGTCTAGGGGAAAGAGGCGCCCCTCTGTCTGACTTTGGGAGGGATCCGTTGATTTTTTCAGGATCTTAAGGGATTTAGGAGAGTACATCCAGGGGTGCCTGGGTGGCTCAGTGGGCTAAAGCCTCTGCCTTGGCTCAGGTCATGATCCCAGGGTCCTGGGATCGAGCCCCGCATCGGGCTCTCTGCTCAGCAGGGAGCCTGCTTCCTCCTCTCTCTCTCTGCCTGCCTCTCTGCCTATTTGTGATCTCTGTTTGTCAAGTAAATAAATAAAATCTTTAAAAGAAATAAAAAGAGTACATCCATCACCCATGGGTAGATAAATCATGTGGATGGGCCTCAGAGGCAGATTAAGAGATTCCTAACCTCCAGATAGGGCTTCTCAGAGACCTTTATGTTCATCTCCCGTTAATCAACCAGAACTGTCCGCCCGGTGCTTTTGTGTATATGGATTAAGGGCTTTAAAAGACCATAACAACTTTGAAAAGTCCAAATTGCTCCATGAGATCACTAATGCTTAGAGTGAATTACAACAGAATTCAAGAGAGCCATTTCCAAAACCAAAACCCAGGGTGTATTTCCGAGTTCAGATAAAGTATGGATTCCTTGATTCATCCATCATTCACTCATGAGGTTGCACAGCAGTTTTGTTTTATGCTGAGCTAGGAAACGCACCTGCATCTGTACAGCTTAGCTAGCAGTTTCAGTGGCCTAGAAATCTCCGTCAACTCCTAACTGCGATCCCCCTCGCTCCCCAACGCTTGAAAAGCGGCAGTGCGTCACTGTTATGAGGCTCTGTGCGGGATACACACCCGGGTGTCTACCCTTCTGACCACCCAATCCAGAAGCTCCAAACTACTGGAGTGCATAAATAATGCAAATAAATTGTGCCTCCCAGGTTCACAGCCCAGGGGGATCATTCTGCTGGGAGACTCAGCTGGGGCTCATTTTCACATCTCTCCCGAATGGATCACAGCTTCACAGATGTCTTTGGTAAGTAATTTTGGCAGTAATCATCCCGGACGTGCCACCCTTTGTGTTTGGTCCCCCCTTGCTCCCTCTAAATGCGATGCCAACTCCAAACACGTGCAAATCTCCCTCCTCAGCAAAATCTGTTGTAAAAAGGCGCAGCCACAGCCATTCCAGCTTGGTTCGTTTCAAACAAGGTGATAAGAAATGTGAGGGCATTGTCACAGCCGGCTCATCACAGCAACTGTCCTGTCCATTAGAGAAGGGGGACAGTGCCCCTGTCAGGTGGAAAGGAGACTTGGGCACAATGGGGAAACCCTGGTCATATGGCCACCTCGGGCGTGGTTCCCTTCTCCCTCTCCAAGAACCCTGAAACTCCGATCTAGAGAAATCCAACTACAGGAATTATCAATTCCTCCTTGACCCCTTCTTCTCAAACTAGAGAAATTGAACATACACCTAAACACTCCAGCTGAACCTGTGCCAAGTCCCAAAACTGAACAGACATAGACTTCCCTTTGTAAAGAGGAGCAAGCAGGGAAACATCTGGACATATAAAAAAATGCTCATGATCTCAAAAGAGGAATGCTCTTTAAAAAAAAAAAAAAAGCCAAAAGCTTGCTGTAGGAGACAGAATGGCATTTTGTACAATGTTAAATTCAGGTTCTCAATAATGGTCAACAGGAGATTGTACCCATGAAAAAGGAGCAGTCAGACATCAGGAAAGACTACTTTGGGGAGAAAGAACAATAATCACCTGAAGTAAAAATCCAGTGACAACACTTACAAGCAAGTTGATGATGCAAAAAACAAGATTAGCAAACCAGCCCTCCTGCTGGGGAAATTCTGGAACTCCGAGAACCGGCATTCGGGATGGGTTCTGGAGACTGAATAGGAGAACCAGAAAAGAGAACATATCAGGCAGAGAGGAAGTTGTGACCAAATAAGCAATAAAAGGTAACTCAATTATTGAGTTGAGGGAATCCTTGTCTTCAATCCTAAACCCGCAGTGAGCACAGGCCCAAGTGCAAAATAGACTCTATTTACCATGTCTTCCTTTTTTTTTTTTTTTTTCATTCCAAATATAAAGAAAAATCTTGCAATCATTCTGCCCAACAACAACAAAAACCACCAGGGTACTTACTAGGAGGAAAAAACCATTTTAGCATCAGACTTACCTCTCAATGCTAACTTTTAGAAAATAGTAGAATAGCCTCGACAGGATTTTGAGGGTTGCATGTCAGAACTGTTCAGGCTGCCAAGATATTGTTTGTTCTTCCAGAAACTTATTTTCCGTTTTCAGAGATTCAGAAAACATAACAGACATATGCCTTCCTGAGAAAGATTATTTTAAGAAGTATTCCAGATTACTATTCCAACTATTCCAAATATTACTAGATTTCAGTATATAACATTATCAAATGTAAACAATGTCAAAAAAAATCCATAAAGTTAAAAGACAAATGAAAAATGAGAACAATATTTATAACATACAAGGCAATATTTAAATCCCCTAATAGCACACAGTTCCTGCATGTCAATAATAAAATTTTTAAATGTTTTAATAACATAACTAATAAATATAAACATAGTTTCATCTTTAATTGTAATCAAAGAAACACAAAACAATGGAATATCATTTATCATCTGTCAAACAGATAAAGCTTAAGAAGTGATAAAGACCTATTTTCAGCAAAGATACGGTGAAATGGACATGTTCTTTCACCACCAAGAGTGTTTAAGTTGGTAGAACTTCTCTGAAAGGCAATTTGACAAAATATATAAAGTGACATGAAAATGTTGGTGGTTTTAATCATGAATTCTTCATCTGGAAGTTTACCTCTAAAACTGATTAGTCATTTGCTCAAGAATCTATGTACATGAGTATTCATCAAAGAGTTACTTATAAGAGCAAAAATTAGAAAATAAATTAAAAATAAAAAACAGGAATTAGACATGCAAAAATATATCCATAAAATGAAATGTTATGCAACCACTAATATACATGTCATAGACATATTTCTTAGCAAGAAATATACAAATAATAACTTGTTAGGGGGCAAAAATAGGTTATGAAATAATAATGTATGAACCAGTTTTGTGACTATGTAAGTGCATCTGTGTATGCAAGCAAAGAAAATAATTGGAAGGTTGTGGATCAGTACATTTGATGTGTCTGGATTGTAGAACACTGGGTAACATTTTCTTCATTTTTCTTCAGTGAATTTGTACTGTGTAGGTACCAAATATTGCAATCAAAGATCTCGGGTATCATTTTGTTTCGTTTTGAGCAAAGAGCTTAAAAAACACCAAAGTGCTGTTTTTCTTAGTATTTGTAAAAGCCCTCCAACGTAGGTGTTTTACGACATAGCTTCACTGTACACACAGATACTCAGAGAGGTTAGGTAGACTGCCTAAGGTCACACAGCTAACAGGTGGAAGATTCACTTCCTTTCATTGTCATCTTGAATAAGATGACATCTTGTAAATGATGGTAGGAACAATCTCAGGCAAGGCCATGTGTTTCATGATCTAAGGGCTGTGAAAATGCTTTGGACTCTATGTTGGATTCAAATTAGACAAAAAGTAGATTGACTCACAGCTCATGCAGTGCAGTGGTGGCAGCTAACCAGGCCGGCCCATGTCCTTGTGCTTGTCCTTCTTATCCCACCTCTGGGCCTCTGGAGGCTGAGGTGAAGCGTGCCTCTCCCTTTAGGGTTCTCCTGGAGAGAATGGCGTCTCAGAAACTCTCACCAGAGCCAGCAGCTCACTCTATAGTGTGCGAAATCTCTGGGGAAGAGAAAGATTCACTGAGAAGCTAGCCCAGCAGTCTGGAGTCCTGACAACTGGGATCTGAATTGTAACATTTTTTAATCTGCTGTTTGCAACAACAAATTAAGTGAAATACTGCAGCTCAGCATTGTTGGTTTGGGTTGGGTTACAGGAGTCCCCTGGTTGCTGAAAGTTTGTTTTATGCCACTTTGCTTTTACAGAAGACCTATATTAGCCCCCTTTCTTCCCAACCAAAAGAAATCTAAAGAAGATGTTCACTTTTACCAAAAAAAAAAAAAAGAAAGAAAAGAAAAGAAAGCCGTTACCATGCTAATGTAGGTCTTTCAGAAAAGCAGAATGACCTAACTCAAACCTTGAGAACTCTCCCTGTTTAGATAGCCAGGGAAACCTGTGTTTCCCACCCCACTCCCCTGTCATTTTTTGGCAGTAAATTGTAGTCTTGAGAAATGGCCACGAGAAGGGCAATAATGTAGAGTTGATGTGGAAGCCAAACTGGGCATAATGGTAATTGGGTTCATGAATCTCACCAAAATGTTAATAATGCTGTTGGTGGTAGGGACAACACCACAAATTTAGCGGCATTCTATCACCTATTTCAAGCCTTTGATGTTCTAGTGTTCTCAAAGTGTCTCCCCAGGTTAACATATGTCTCCAAGCTACAGATCAATCCAGCCACTCCAAGCCTGGGCCACTTCTGTGTTGTGCTATTTATAAGATGGGAGATGAGACAAGGATAATAGAGAAATATTTTGCTTAGAAAGTTAGCATTGAAAAGAAGGTATATCACCAAGTTATTATCAAAATAATGCTGTACAAACTACCCCAAGTCTCAGGGACTTAAAACAGTCCCCATTTCTTCTCGCTCACACATCTGTGGGTTATCTAGGGTCAGCTAGACCCTGTTGGTCTTGGTTCCAAGCTAAAGGTTGGGTCTAAGTCTGTACCACATGTCTCTCCTTTTTCTTGGTTGGGCAGTCTATCCAGGAAGTATTCTTTTCATGGTAATTGTGGAAGTGCAAGAGGACAAGGGCCCCCACACAAATACATTTGCTACGTCATGTCCACAATCAATACATTGGCCCAAGCAAGTCACACGGCCATGCCCAAGATCAGTGGGGAAGCAAGTATATCTGCTCAAAGTGAGAGAGGGAAGAAAGTAAATATTTGCATTATTGTTTTTATCTAATTATAAATGTTAAATATTCAATGGAGAAAAATAAGCAATACAGAAATTATTAAGAAATCATTAACATTCTCTTTAATCCTACCACCCGGGGAGAATCATTTTAACATTTGGGAATATCAGATTAGTTTTAAAATATTCTCTTAATATTCTTCTTATTGCGGGAAAAAAGAAGATAGGAAGTCAGTACTAGAACCAATTTTGAGAGTTAAAAAAAAAATCCCCACCATCTTGAACTTTTCTCATTATTTTTCCATTCTTTCCCAGAACTCGACTCCCACTGTGCATACACACACACACACACACACACACACACTATGTAGTTATAAGAGTAGCAAGTATGCAATTGGCCATTCTCCTTTTTTTCAATTAGCACTAATTATAATCATTTTTCCACATTGCTACTTAGTCTTTGTATTCATTATATTTGTCAGTGTTCTCTAGCATCTTTTTCAGTATACAAGCCATAATCTACTAAACCATCTGGCCACGACTGGATATTAAGCTGATTGATTTCTGGGCTACTATGGATCATACTCCTTTAAAAAAAAAAAAAACAAAAAAAACTAATTTTTTAAACGTATCATCTATAGAATCTCTTCATTTGCCAGGGAGTCAGCATACATATATCACTACAATGCCCGACAGACATCCGTGACATATGTTGAGCTCTGATGTCTCATGTTCTGATTGTTTGGCTTTAATACTTGTGGCAAGTAAACAAAATATTGCCAAGTACTAACCTGGGACCAACTGTGTACAAAGCCCTGTGATAGATGCGAATGACGCGGAAGTAAAGGGCATGGAAAGAACCAGGCCTTCAGAAGGCTTCAGGCCTTATGGGCGAATAAAGACCAGCAAGTTCCATAGCTGCCGCAAGGCATATGCATGCCCCGAACTCAAGGAAAGAAGGAGTTCGGGCAGTCTGGTCCTCACAGGAAGGAGTGTCCCAGGAGCAGAAAGAGCACACAAAGGCTCACAGAAGTAAGAGGGTTCAGCATTCTGAGAAGAAGTCTAGTGTGGCTGCATTGATGAGAATAGAATACGAAGTGGAGAAGGTATGAGAAGAGTCTGGAAAGGTGCATAGGAGACAGATCTCAGGGGTCCTTGAGGCCACATTAAGGAATTCAGAGTTTATCCTGAAGGCAATAGGAAGCCGCCAAGGGGTTTTAAACTGAGAAATAGCAGCAGTCATATTTGAATTTTAGAAATATCACCCTGATTCCAATGGCAAGTTGGATTGGACTGGTGAGGGGTGGGGGGAGACAGGAAAGTAGACCAGCTAGGTTCTTTCTAGTGAAAGTGCGCTAACCTGGAAGAGTACAGTGAGGAAGAAAAGAAATGGGCAAACTCAGCAGTTATCTAGAATGCACAGTGGACACGTATTTTTCTCATACACTTCCCACCCTGTGGACTTTACAGCCAATTCCTGAAGAGATCAGCCTCACTGAGGGAGATGTCCCGCCTGAGGGGCTTACCCTGGGGCTGTGAGGGCATCCGCACATCAGAAGAGGCTGCTGTATCGACTGCACCCCCCTTGCAGGTCTTCCCTGCAGGGTCGAACCAGCTTTTGGAGACTCTACTGGAAGAGTCTGTCCCCGTAAGAAACTTCTGATACCTCTGGCTCTTCTGCATCATACCCCTAACTCCCAATAGTTATAGTGAACTTACAGTTCGTTGTCCAAACCTGAGGAAAGAGGGATCACTACTGGTAATTATATGAGGATAATAGGCATTAACTTAGATTGGCCCAGACAAACTGGGATGTATGGCCACCCAACTGATAGCATGATAGCCATGTAGGAAACTGACACCTTGAGCCAAGAACCTTGCCCGGAGGAGAGTTTCCAGCCCCTAAATTAACTCTCTATAAAATAATCTTGGACTTTTAAGCAGACCTGAGTTCAAATTCTAGCTTAGCCACATACTAATCCTCCCTGAGCTTAATTTCTTCACCTAAAAATATGTAAGTAGTGATAGCTATCTCATCAGAAATTTGGGATGATTTTACAAGAGGATGTTTTAAAATGGACTATTTATTTCTACCTAAGTTTCAACTGAGGCCCAAGACAATGTGGGCCAACAATTCCCACCTTCCGCAGTCAAATATCAGAAGGACTTCAGTAGGACATGCACAAGAAGGGAGTGAAAAATCACTTCTGCTACCTATAGCAGAAGGCCCACCTCAAAGGTCTAAGAGTTGAGGCAGGGCATGGCTGGTGTCAGCATGGCAGTGGGGCTCAGCTCTCCCCTCAAGGAAAGGGTGGACATGCTTCCCCCCTCAGAGTAGGCAACCACTAGCGGACCTGGATAGATGTCTCCGGAGACTGGGGTCGAAGGGGTTGGTGTCCAACACTCTCATGAATAATGTAAGAGTGGTGACTGAGGAAAGAACGAATGTGTGTCCTGGGGGCAAGGACATGGACCCCAGGAAGGGAGAGCCAGCTGGAATCATTACAAATCCTGGAGAAGATTGCCTGGAGATGACTGCACCATGGAGGGTAAACCAGATGACCAGGGACTGGAGCACAAGTACTGAAAGACTAGAGGGGGTGAAGAGAATGCACTGACTGCACCTGCAAGGTTAGTCACGTGTTCCCAGCAGGGCCTCTCAGAGCCCCCATTAGAGAGAGCCAGCTTTGGACATCAGCCCAGCCAGAAGAATCACATCTGATTATACCTCTTCTCCCTCCGCCCAGCACCACCTGTGGTCGGAAGCCTCCGCTGTGAATTATTCATTAATTCATTTGACAATAACAATAAGAAACAATCAATATAAGTAACATTTTTATGACCTATAACTTTATTTTCCAAAACAAACAAAAAACAAGCTGGAAGCGTAGTTTTCTTTTCCATTGTTGTGAATCTCTTTGATTTCTGGCTAAAGACAGCCAGATCCCCATACCTGCTTCCCTCTTCAATCTGTTTTCATATGCATTTATGTAGCCTCTTGAAAACCACATTGTATCCTCATGGGTGAAATAAAAAGGCAAATGAAAAAGGCAAATCAAGTCTTAGAAGTATGAGGAAAATAGTGATCTCATAAACTCTCTGTGAGAGTCCCAAAGATTCCCAGGGTTCCCCAGACCATATTTTGAGAACCGCTGTCACAGAGTTTTCCTGCTGCCTCCAGTGTCTAAACTTGGAGGATTTACAAAAGAAAGATGTGGTTGTGGAGTACCACAGTGTGGTTTCCAAAATTATTTACATCTAGAAATGCCAGAAAAGAGGTACTCTAAGATAGAATGTCTTAGGGCAAAATGGGAAACCATCCGTACACGGTGGACTAACCTCTCAACCCAAGATTCCCAGAGCACACTGGGATATGTGAGGTTCCCCAAGAGAGTGTCCATGAGAACGCTCACTCTGCCCCTGGGTTCTACTATTTGAGAGCCTTTCAGTAATGTCACCACAAAGGAAGAGAACCTCCAACCTTTTGGCTAATTCAGCAGGTGGAACCCCTTTTAGTCTGGGTTTCTAGTCAGTATCAGAGTCAGCAGTTAGCAGGGACCAATCAGGAAAATAAAAGCATTCCAACAAGGGGATTTAATACAGGAGATCGGCTACACAATGTTGGATTTAATACAAGCAACTGATTACATCGGTATTAGAACTAAAAGGGAGTTTCTGAAGAGATTAATCATTGCTGACGCTAGGCTAGCGAACAAAAAGGAAGATGGGGGTTTATCAGAAGCTAGAGCAAGAGGTGAGGCTGATGCTTGAACCTTGGCAGAGCCTGTACTGACTGCCAGGGGCACACAGACCAGCCGCTACTGGGACCACTGTGAGATGTGGAGATGAGCGGGAAGGAGCAAAGGAAGTGGGAGGTTGGGAGGCTGAAGGCTGCTGGAGGTTGCTGACCTCAGCTGGAAACCACAAAATAGTTCCTCTCCCATATGCCCCTCTCCCACCTGTGCCTCCCATTGGCTAGGGGATGCAGAGGAGCCTGGGAAGTGTAGTTTGCAGAATCCAAGCCCCTTCTGCAGAACAGGGACTAGAGGCATGGGCTTAGAGCCCAGAGGCCATCAGTAGAATGGGAGGCCTGGTTGGCTGTCTGCATGGTTTTAGTCAATTAGAGCCTCATCCCTTTCTGTCCTTCTATACTGGGACCTGTCTCATCCCTAGAGTTCCGTAAAGGCTGCTCTTCACCAAATGCCAGATCCCAGATTCCCTTGTGAACTACCTTTCAGGAAGCCTTCCCAAAATGACCAGAAGAGGGCAAACAAACAGGAATCACCTTTAAAAATGAAGCTTCTGGATCTTTCTCTGAGGGCTTTGGGTGACAGGGGTTCTGAATTTGGGTTCTATAGCATTGACTTTGACACCAGAGAATACCCACCATCCCCTGACCCCACCTGGCAATCCCTCCACGAACTCTGATTTCATGCAGGAACCGTAGTAACCCCCAAGCTGTGGTGGCCTCCCTTGGGGTCTGCCAGTGGGAGTAGGTACAGTCAACAAAGACCAGTCAGGACGGCCCCAGCGTGTCTGGTGCTCTGCATTTGCTGCGCCAAGTCATACATCATATCGTCTGGAAAGAGCAGGGAGTGCTGAAGCAAATCAGTGAATCGTTGTTTCATCATAGGCCATTCTGCCCTTTATGAGACTACTCAACATTTCTTGGCCTCTGTCTCCCTATAAAGCAGAAAACGCTGCCGCAAATACATTGCCCCATCCGGACTGCACCTATGAAACAGACTCCACGGCCTGGGGTATCTTTCCTGCCGCAGCCTCTTCTTCTCTCCCCTTCTTGCCATCCTCTCGTTAAGCAGTGTGGCACCCGAGAGGCCTGTTTACAGCTAATTAGATTAGGAGTGTGTTCATCTGGAAAGATATTTGTAGTTCAATAAAGAGAGTGTGAAGAATCACTCTACTGGCTCCACAGAAACAAGGAGCCTCGTTCTGTTGTGGGGGGCAGAAAGAGGTTTTCGCCCCCTCCCTCCCTAAACAAGCCTCACTTCTCTCCAAGATACCCGTAGTCATCAGATGCAGAATGAGCTTCCCATCCCACAGGAAAGATCTCAGCTCAGAAAGATTGCAAAGCAAAACAGCGAGCAAATTTGAAAACACTTTCGTGCTTTTTTTTTTCTTTCAAAGGAAAAACAATCACTGCTTGAGATGTTTTGTTGAGAAAGAAAGGGAGGCAAAGAGATCATCAAGGGCAGGAGTAGATGCGCCCTCCTGCCTCTTCCCCATCTGCTCGAAAATTATTTCCAAAATATTAAATGCTGCATTTCGCTGAACCAGAATTGCATGACGGGCTGGGGCTGGGGGAGAGAGGAGGGAGACGAGATTCTGAAATACAATTTTCCAAATGTTTATTTTGCTAGCGAAGGCTGTTGCCTGTACTATTATAAAATCTTAGCACGACCCCTGGCAGGCTGTTGTCTGTAGGGTAAGTAGGCGCAGATTGAATTTCGTACTGTGTCAAGGACAAAATGAATCCTTAATCTGGTTGCAGAAAATGCATATTCACCCCAGAGCATAGCGGCTCCAGTCTTCAAGCCCGCATGTGCTTCATTCCTTTCTTTGAGATGAGTGTCCAGGTCCAGTTTGGCTGCCCTTTATTAGCCCACAGACAGTTCGGGTATTATCAGAGCTCACACCCTGACCTTCCCTAACCTGCCCTGCTTCCTGCTGGCTGGGTTTAACAGTGAGCATGAGGCTTCCATAAAGGCTGATTTTCATGGCACACGTAAAATATGAAAACCCTACCTCCGCTAACTTTGTGTCAACTCCAGAAAGACTTGAGGGTTAGAATACTTGATTATTGTTTTTCCAGCTGAGGAAAGGCCATAGTTCCATAAAACTGGACAAGATTACATTTTCTGCTCCTCAGACATCTTGCAGGCTGACAGATTAAGGATACTAACTGGTGAGAAGAGAAGCCTCAATCCATGTTACTTCTCATTTATTCTGTCAGAAAAAGAGACCTGTGTTCATCTTGGTGAATCCTCTCCAGCAGCTCTCAGGCCGTAAGAGACAGAATGTTCTTCGATTCTCATTCCCTGTTCATGGGCACAGTCCAGACGGGCTGTTGCCTTGAGGCCTGATCAATGTGATGCCCTTTTCTCCCTGCTCAAGGTGAGCAGCTGGGGCTCTTACCTGCCAGCAAAGTATGGTGTTCTCGGGGGCTCGTTCTTCCAAAAACGTCTGTGATCTTAGCCCTCACCAGTTTCTGCAAGAATTAAAAAGACAAACGCTCGTTGTTATGAAAAACTACAAGAGGAAATTATTTTAAGCTCCATACTTCTGAAAGGCATTTATAATTAGCCAGCCCACATGCCTGCTCTCCCAGCACACGAGATGGAGATTTTGTCAGAGACAGGCAGCGTGAGTCTGTAAATACCTGTGCGAGCCAGTGTGCTGCTAAGACTCAAGGCAATCTCTTGCCCTCTAGTTAATTATATTTACCACTTTGCTTTGCTCTCCCTCAAGTTCCTCAACCATGAAATGGGTCTCAGGGAACTAACTCATCACAGGAAAAACATTTAGGATCTTGAACCAGTGGGGATGTGGAAAGAGGAAATTTCTGGCATTTAGAAATAATTTGGGCTGGTTGGAATTGATTGCTACACCCCGTTCATTCATTAGCTCATTTAGCTAATTTCTTCCATGCCAGTCCTTGGAGTAATAAGAACAGAGATAGCCCAGCCCAGCCCTTGCCCAGTGCCGGGCTTCTGAATGATTTCCTGGGGATTTTTCTACTCAGGGCAATGGCTGGCAGATTGGTAAGAGGTGTGAGCAAAACTATAACTTCTAGAGGAAAATCAAGGGGAACGTTCTGAAACACAAGGTCCAAAAATTTCAGGTAGATTAAGGACAGCAATGCTGAGCCAAGGAGTTAAAGACTGATTGTGAAAGAGCCCACAGGAAAATAGATCAATAAGGAGCAAAGGTCATGTTCTCTTGTTGGTAACATAGTTGTGAGCCAGCAAGTAGAGCAAGGAGAAGGGTAGGGCCTTTCTTAAAAGACTAGTTATTAATCCAGCAGGGTATAGGCTTAGCTGCTGTAACAAAGAATCCCAAAATCTAGTGACTGAACATGGAAATGTGCTTTCCTTTCATATAATAATCCAGAGAGAAGCAGTCTAGGGCTGGCAAGATGACCAGATCACCCTCAACATGCAGCTTCTACCCCTGGGTCTAAGGGGGCGGCTCCTGCTTTTGCCGCCTCCCACCTGTAGGAAAGAAAAAGGACCAAGTGAGGACACACACATTCCCTGGGAGAATCTGACTTAGAGGTGGCACGCATTACTCTGCCAGACACTTCACGGTGAAGAACCCAGTCGCATGGCCACACCAGGCGACAGCAGAGGCTGGGGAGTACAGTCAGTGCCTGGCTGGGCAGCTGCGTGCCCAACGAATGCTGTGGGAATTCTGTTAAAGGCAGAGAAAAAGAGATAAGGGTGGACAGGTGGGGCTTTAGATGTGAAAAGCAGGCTCTAACCTCAAAGAGCTTGAAGTCTACTTGGGAGGATAGACAAGTAAACTCACAATTATAACATTAAGCAGATATTACCATGTGTTTACCAAACGCCAGACATTGTACTTAGCATTACCTCCTGTCATACTGAAATGACTCCATTATTATATATATTTTATAGATGAAGAAATGAAGACTTAGAGAGGTTAACTAACTTATCCAAGATAATGCAGTTAAACATGGAACCCAGATAAAAACTGATTCCGTCAGACCCTAGAGCAGAAGTCAGCAAATTTTTATGGCCCTTGAACCTAATGCAGCCCTTTACTTTTTTTTTTTTTTTTTTGTAAATGAAGTTTTAACACTCATTCATTTACATAGTCAGTTGCTGCTTTTGCACTACCGTGGCAGAATTGAGTAGTCACAACAGAAACCAAATGGCCCTCAAAGCCTGAAATATTTACTATATTAGTAATTAGCTGGGCATGCACAGGGTGTGACGAGAGCTGGAGGAGAGCCCCTCACAGAGAAGAGGTGGGCCAGTCAAGGAAGCCAGGATTTAGCTAACCGTTGACTAATGAGCAGCCATCAATCAGTAAAGACGGTTGAGTAGGAAGAAGAGCTTGAGACAGGCCTGGAGGTCTGAGTGACCCACTGAGAGTTGAGTGGGGTGTGAGAAGAGGTGAGGACAGGGGGTGGTGCGGTGTGGTGGAGGATATTGAATAGCTGCACTAGCTCTGAAAGCAGTGTTTACCAAACCTGGCCGATCGCCACAGCCATTAAAAATAAGGATTCTAAGACTCCACCGCAAATCTATCCAAACAGGATGCATCTCTTCAAGAAGCTCCCCCACAAGACTCTGGAATACACTGCTGAAGATAGTAGGGGGAGAGTGAGAAGGCAGGGACCCTGGCCACAGGCTCTGGTGGTAACCCAGGGCCATCCTACGTGCAGGTTGGAGGGCTAGAAGCAGTGAGGTTTGTGACAGCTTCTTGGTAGAAGGTGAAAGAGGGGAGAGGAAGAAAATGAGATCATTCTTTATGAGCGAGATAGTGGGGAATGACACCCCAGTTCTGGCCTGGACATGAGGTATCCCCATGGTGGCTTCCCCTCTTCTCACCTTTATAGCTTGGCTATGGACTTTGGAGTTCTAGAGTCTAAGCTGGATATTACCTCTCAAAAAGGGAGAACTACTCCATGCCAGAGCAAGTGACAGCCTGGCTGCTTCAGAAATGACCAAACCTTTACAAAATCAAAAGAAACTATCTGAAGAAGGGACTCTTACAATATGATATGCATGCCTTGTTGCCTGTTCCCGGCCCTTAGAAGAGTCATTTTTTCTGTTTGTGGAAGAATTTGTTTCCCAGGCTCCGTGTAAGAATTGAGTTGTGATTATTTCTGCATAACAGTGGGACACCTGAAACTCTTATTTTCTCAGTTTTATGAATTTGGATACAGTTCTTCAATCACTCTGGAAGTAATGTTGGAGGGAATTGAATTCTGTGGAAGAAATCCAACTGCGCAATGCATTTGCATTTGGTATGGGGCAGTTAGATAAAGCATCCCTTGACTCACTCATTGAATAAATAAATCATGGGGTTAGAGCTTAAATAATAGATAAAAGAAAAGGGGAAAGAAAGAGACTAAGAGGAGCTGACAAGGTGAAAAAATAGACAAATAAAACGAACCATATTCAGGGAAAATGATGAAAAATTGTTGCCCGCTATTCTGTCCTCTTTATATTTCCTGGTCACATTTTGCTAGCAATCTTTATTTGACTATTTCTTCACTGCCCCATAAGGTTTTGGACTGGCATAGGGTCAAAGATGAAATGCTACTCCTTTTCCCTGAAAATTACTTATTTAGCGCTGGCCGAAATCTAAATGTGCCTTCAGTAGGCATCGTTGCAGGAGCTGAGCAGTTCTTGTTACTGGTCATAACAGCAGATAGGGCAGTGGATAACTGGCATACTGGCTATTTGGGTTTGATTGAAGGAGACTTTGTTCATCTTCCTTGTACATAATATGATGAATTCAGCCTTGGAATTTTGCATATGATATTGCCAACACTTTAACTCTCTCTTCCCTTGCCTCTCTTTGCCTGGCTCTCTCTTAGCAACCTCACAGGACTCACATGGGATAACAATTCTTTCAAGATTCCTTCCCCGACCCCCACATGTGGGATGGATGTCCTTTCTAGCACCCTGGGCTTCCCTATCAATCCTGCTAACAGCTAACTCTCATTGAACACTGATAATTCTGAACTTTATGCATGGTTTTTCCATTCCAGTCCTCTCAACCACCTGATGAGATAGGTGCTGTGGTGAGTCCATTGTACAGACAAGGAAACTGAGATACAGAAGAGTGAAAGCAAGTCTTCAAGGTTACCCAGCTGGGAAGTCTTTATTTTCCAGCCTGTGAGCTCCAAAAAGGAGGAACTTGTGGCTGCCTGGTACGATGGTCAACAGAACACCTGGCACGGGCTGGCATTAACGTTTCTGTCCCTCTCTGCTCTCTTTCTCTGTATGTTTAATGAATTACTGGGCCACAGGGACCTCAGTAGGAGACTCACTTGACTGCATATGGGATTCTAAAGTTTGAAAAATCAAATTCGGAGTTAAATTGCGTTCTTGAGGTTGTCTATATCAAAGCATTAGCTTATGTGAATGATGCTGCCTGACCAATCTCTGTAAGAGATTGCAGAGGCAGAAACCAGATGAAATGCACTTTCCCTGCTCTCCCAGAGCTTCATCTGCCAGGCCACACAGGAAGATAAACCTTCGGGTCAGCAGTGTGTGTTGTGCGCCCTGACTGCCTCTCCCCAGATGCGAGGACAGAACAGGCCCTGGGAATATGAGTGGGGTGTGTATGTAGGTGTCGGCTTAGGGTCACAGATCATTTCTATATGCATCCCCAAAATACTCGTGCTGTACTCCTCATAAGTTATGTAGGGCTTCCATGTAAGAGAAACAGAGAGGAAAGATGGCGGCCACTCCTGGGTTATCTGTAGCTTTCGAACTTTTCAGCCAAAGCAGTATCCACGAGACCATCCACTCAGTAGACACCCAGGAAGCCTCATTTTCAACAACTGGCAGACCCAGCTTAGTCACATGTGTGATTCTGAGATTTGGCAGTTTAGGGGACAAGCAAGGACCATTAGAACTCCAGCATGCTCCAAGCCTCTCTCTTCCTAGCCCCACCGGAACCTGGGTTCAAATCCCCACCCCCTACTACCAGCTCTGTGACCTTAGCAAGACACCCAAACTCCTTCTGAATTCTGTCTGCCATAGTTTTCCTGGGTCCCATGCTGCCCAGTTCCTCCGCAGAAAATACCTTTTTTGAGAGGTAGTGTCCAGCGTCTGATACAGGTAGTTTCTCAAAAAATGTTTGTAGGAGGGAGAGTGGAAGGAAGGAAAAAGTGAGTCCCTGTCTCACAGAGATGTTTGATGAAGTTAAACAGGGTGTGTAAGTTTCCGTGTCTCAGTGCCTGGCACATAAGGAAAATTCATTACTCGTTCCTTTCCCTACTCTGGCCTGAAACGCAGAAGTTATCTGGGAAACATAGCACATGCAAACATCATGAATGGATATACGTTCACTTACAGGATCTGTTCACATGTCAAAGTCTAGAGGAATGGGACCAGAGCAGGAGAGTTTGTGTGAAGGTCAGGGAGGGCCCTTCAAGTTTCATGAGTTGGTATTCCTATAAGGAAGGACTTTAAGGTAGCGGCAGCAATAGGAGGAGGAGAGGCGGGGGTGATGAGATTGAGATGCAAGCTGAATGGGGAAGTCATAGAGCGGGCCTTTGCGATTGGAAGGCAGAAAGCGGAAGGGTAGCCTCATCTACGCCACCTGCAGGACAGATGAAGTAGTGGCAGACCAGCTGGTAGACTCGCCTTCCCAAAGCTAAAGAGAGAGCAGCCTCTGATTCTCAGGCCTTGAGATTCTTGCACCATTATCAAATGACCAACCTAAGAGCTATCTTTTTCTTTGAGTAAAACAACAAAACCTGTCTGCTTTGACAGTTTAGTTCCTTGGAGATAAATTTCAAAATACTAATTTAACTGAGGATGATGTTTTTCATTTATTTTTCCAACGGAATATTAGCTGCAGATTTGCCAAGTGACTTTCTGTTATTTGAAAACAAACAATTTAGATCTAACCCAGTTAGCAGTATTGGAAAAGGGAACACATAGCATTGCTGGATAGGGAGGGCTTGAGTGGAAACAGTGAAATAAAGGCATCAAGAATATAGTCCCTTTATCATTGGAAGATTGGCAAGACCAGATGAATGTGTGATTGATACCATTACTCTCTTCCTCTCACTGAAGATGGTTTTAAGAAACCCAAATATAAGTTGCTCATTGAGGTTAGGGCTTAAGATATACCCAAATCCAAAGTATTATGTTTTCTGAATATGCATTAAAAATGAGAACCAATGTGCTTACTCAGTGCATATACACACACAGAATAATGTTAAAATATTACATGAATATAGTATATACATGCCAATTATGACATAAAAACATTTTATGTCACTGATAAAATCAGAATAACATCTGAGGCAGTGCTGTAGTTGACTTAGTGCTCACTGAGCATCTGATGCTCTTTACAAATTGGGGAAATTTTTCTTGGTAAATATTAAGTCTTTCCACATATGTACATTTAAGGTACATTTAAGACGAGTTTTCTGAGAACATAAATGCTCAAGAGGAAAAAGCAGGAGTTGATGAGGGAGATCTTAATTTGCATCTTTCCTGCCTTAAATGCCTGAAATGTCTTGGGTATAATGTTGCGTGAATAAGGCTTTTAGTGTTTAATGTGATATGACTTAAACATTCTCTTTTTCTAGGGTCTATAAAACCTTTGCTATTAATGGCCATTACTTCTCATTTTTATCTACCAGATTTACTAAGGAAGAAAAAGTATGTCGAGGCTTCCATTTGTCTGCTCAAATCTGTTCTATTAATAGCAATAAACTTCACTTCTCTTAAACCTGGGACAATCCACTTGGCAAGGGACACTAGGTGACCATCTAAGCATGATCCTTTACAGAGTGTAGGGCTTCTACTTGTCAACCTGCTCTCCTCGCTGTCCGTAGATCCTCCCGACATTCCTGTTGAAGTACAGAGAGTAATATTCGATAGCCATCGGAGATATCAAAACTGACACAATAGTAAAGTTCATCTTCCCTGATTTTGCACAGCTAGAAATAGTAGAACTTCACCATAACACCATAAGTGAAGCCTAAAACACTTAACCAGGAAAACACAGATGTGTGTTATGTCAGAGCTAATCAAGTGACAGGGAGAAACCTATGCAGCTGACCTTCCTGGGCCTTCCAGGGCTCCAGGTGCCGGATGCAGACCCATCCTGGTCCCCACCGTGATTCAACATCAGCTGCCATCTGCTCTGGCTTAAATCTTGGAGGGGATGTTTCCAGGACTGGTTGGGGCTTCTTTGAGAGCAGCAAGAAGTCCCAGAGTCTCCCACGTGTTTGAGATCCATATCCTCAGATTGATCCAGCAACTGATCAATTAACTGAATTGAGAGACCCCACTTCCCAAGATGAGGTTGCCGGCCATTTCCTCACCTGTCCTACCCCTCCCTCCCCATTTGCTCTTCCCCAGCTGGGAAGATAAAACACTTCATCAGCCACCCCTGCCTGAGAATGGGGCTGGATGGGATATGGAAACCACTACCAATGTATCATGTCCAAATTGTGGCGTTTTACCATACTGGGAGAGCCAGCCACAGAAGTCAGAGCTCCTGGATTTCTAAAGTAAAGTCTTTTCCTACTTTGCTGGCGCAGTTCCGAACTGCCGTCCCCTCCGTTCTGGCTCCAGGCTGCAGAGAGCATCAGACTCTCCTCCCTGTGCCAGCAGGGCTCCTGTCTCACTGCCTAGGAAAGGTGGAGCCAGCTGCCCAGAATGAGAAGCCTAGTTCGCTGCCTGCCGGTTCCCCAAATCTGGGGTGGTCGTTATGCAGATGACTGAGAAAAAGGACAGAGAATGGTTGCCAGGAGTGTTGTGTCCTTCTTTTAACTTCCAGTGTCTTCTACAGGCTGCTAGCTTACTTAGCACAGCGCATGAATTCTGTCTTCATCTCACAAGCCACTCGCTTATTCGCTACCTCCTCTTAAAACATCTGACGAGTTTCATCCATTCTGCTTGTTTTCCTTGTCTTCTCTGGAAGAATTGAATATTCTCAGATCCTACAGCAAACACACTTTGTAAGCAGAAAGACCTAGCGAAAAAATAAGATTAAAAAAAAGAGAGAGAAAAAACATATGATTTATGCTGGCAACAGAAAGAAAAACCAAAAGAGAGAATCTGACTCACAATAATGGTGGAGTGTTGAGCAGAAAGTGGTGGGTGCCTCCTGCTAAGGAGGGGGAGATGGGTGACAAAGTGCCAGTCACTGGAACTGCATGGTGCTTCAAGACTCATCAGGAGCCTTTCTTTCCATGAGCTTGTCTCTACTCCTTTGACGGAGACACATTGTAACTGATACATTAGTATTGTTATATAATTAATACCTAATTATTATAATTATTAATGATAATACACCATTGTTGTTGTGAATTAACATTGTCAGTCCCAAGAAGCCATCCTTCTGAGTCACCTCTCTGCCACTTCCAGCCTCTCCTGTGCTGGAAATCACACTTGGGACAGGTATAAGGATAGGGCCCTCATCCACCTCCCCCACATCCGCTCCCAGCCCCTCACAACCACCTTTCTACTTTCTGTTTCTATGAGTTTGACAGCTCTAAACACCTTATATACATGCAATCATACAGTATTTATCTTTTTTGTGAAACTGGCTTATTTCACTTAGCATAACGCTCTTAAGTTTCACCCACATTGTAGCCTCGGTCAGAATCTCCTTCTTCTTAAAGGCTCAGTAGTATTCCGTTGTATGTCTACACCACAGTTTGTGTATTGAAACTCAAGTTTAACTGGGCGTCCTCTATTTTTACCTGCTAAATTTGGCAACCCTGTTCTAAACACATCAGTCTAGATAAGCTTCTTCTAGAAATTAGACCAAAATAGAGGTTGATCCCAGAAGGCCTTTATCAAAGGAAACATAAGGGGACATAGCTGACATCATTTTTTGGCTGTTGATTTTGCACAAACCATAGAAACATGGTTCAAATGAATCCTGGTTTTGTCAACATTCTGTGTCAGGAGTTCTTGAACTGGAGTTTGTGCTAGAGAGGCAGGGGGTCTGTGAACTCCTTGAAATTGTAGACCACATTGAGTATATGTGCATCTTTGGGAGCAAAGGAGCCAAAATTAGATTCTCCCAGGTGCCTGAGGCTCCCAAGGAGGTCAGGAGACCCTATCTTATTGACTGAGGGCATAGCTTTGAACTCAGGGAAGACATTTTTGCTGGAGGCTTGGGTATTATTACTCTTTGGACAGTTGATCTCCTGAATATCTCAACTAAAATATGAAGAAAATTCAGCACATTTAAAAGAGTGGAAAGTTTACTCATCTACTGAAGCATCTTTCATGAGGGATGAGCCGAAACTGCCGTGCATTTCACATCTTTCACAGAAGCTGAATGGAAGCCAGTTCATGAGTGATGCTGATCTTTGTGAAGCTTCTCGTGGTAGAGAGGCATATGCTTCATATATGTCAAAGTCTCTTAAAGAGATTAAGAAAAAGAGAGTAAGAGAGATAGAGGACAATGCCTAGGCAATCAATAATCTTACTGTCTATAAAAAAACAAATGACCGTTTTTATAATCACCACTTTATTTTTTCTTTAGAAATCCTTCATCAATTTACCAGTAGCTCTTACCAATGAGCTCGACTGGCCCCAACTCTCTGGTGTTACTGGGTTTCTGGACTCCATTAGTGGGTATGTATGTTTGACTACCTTTAAGCCTTTCAATGTATCTATGTAAGGAAAGAACAAGAAATGGGGCTTGTTCCCAAGATGTTGAAATGGGAATCATTAGGAATTTCTTCTAGAACATGAGTATATACTAGAAACCCACCACTGACATAGAGTGCACTATGCAGTGGGATATAATGCAAATCATATTTTTTATTGACATATAATGTATTATTTGTTTCAGGGGTACAGGTCTGTGATTCATCAGTCTTACACAATTCACAGTGCTCACCATAGCACATACCTCCCCAGTGTCCATCACCCAGCCACCCTATCCCTCCCACCCCCTCCATTCCAGCAAACCTCAGTTTATTTCCTGAGATTAAGAGTCTCTCATGATTTGCCTCCCTCTCTGGTTTCATCTTGTTTCATTTTTCCCTCCCTTCCCCAATGATCCTTTGTTTTGTTTCTCAAATTCCTCATATCATTGAGATCATATGAAAATTGTCTTTCTCTCATTGACTTATTTCGCTTAGCATAATAGCCTCTAGTTCCATCCACATCACTGGCAATATTTCATTCTTTGATGGCTGCATATATATACCACATCATATATATACCACAGTCCATTCATCTGCTGAAGGACATCTGGGTTCTTTCCATAGTTTGGCTGTTGTGGACATTGCTGCTATAAACATTTGGGTGCATGTGCCCCTTTGGATCACATTTGTATCTTTGGAGTAAATACCCAGTTGTACCATTGCTGGGTCATAGGGTAGCTCTATTTTCAGCTTTGTGAGGAACCTCCATGCTGATTTCCAGAGTGGCTGCACCAGCTTGCTGCAAATTGTATTTTATCACTGCGGGCAAGGAGGGAGTATTCCTGCTGCAGGGGCACAAGAGTTGACCTCTAATGGAAAATACATAAACACATCACTGAATTTTTCTCACTCAGGGGACAAGGATGTTTATGATTATTCACTATCAGAAATTAATATTTATAAAGGTAACGGCTAAAATTAACAGGCAAGTCACAAGGTCCTGGAATCACCCTGGCTTTAATGCTTTGGATTTGAAGGTGGAGACAATGTATGGCAAATCTGAGTGACACACAGTCCCAATTTGCTGTGTGCAATTGGGTGCTGACTCAGAACGTGGGAACGGCCATTCATAGGTTAGCACCCTGTTTTGTAATTTAATAGAGGACATTGTGTATCATGAATAATTTAGTTGATTATTATCTTACTATCTTCTCTCATTCATCTAAGTACTCATTAAATACCACCTCATCAGGCAGAAGCTACAGATATTTCAAAGGTAAATAGGGCTTGACCGATCTCTACAGCCAATTACAACCGAGTAGGGCAGATAAGGCAATGTACAAATGATGATAGTAGAAGAGAGATGTGCCAAAAGACAACTCTCAACACAGAGCTACAGATTCATTGAAGAAATAATGCATAGAATTTATCAACGGCCACTTCTTTGGGGGATGTTAGGCAAGGGGGCCCAAACCCTGAAGGATTTACGAGATTGGGGTAATGAAAAAGGTAGAGAAGAAACTAGGAAAGGTAACCATAATTACTCATAATTATGTAGGAATCATCTGTGAATGTAGGGAAAGCAGAGGAGAGGCATTTTCAAGTTTAAGTGTAGTTTTTCAAGTTTAATCATGTGAAAAATTAAGTTAATGTAATAATAGTAAGAGTGATAGGAGAGTAAGAAGTAACCTTTGTGAGGCATTCACTATATACCAATCACTGTCCTGAGTGTTACACAGAGGTTTTTCTCATTTCATCTCTTACAAGGGAGATGGCATTAATTTCTTTCACAGCTGAGGAATCTAAGGGTTAAGTAGACAGGTTAAAAAACTTGACCAGGGTCCCATGTTAATAAGAAGTGTTGCAATCTCTCGTTGTGGAACCAGACGTCATGTTGTCTCAGAGAATGATTTGGTGTGGATCTTCCTAGCCCCCAGCTCCCAATCTTTGTGTGCTCTTTCATTTCAGCCATGGGAATGTGGCTATCTGGAGTCACTTTGTCACTTTGTCTGAGGGCATGGCTACGGGCTGGAGAAATGACTAAAAGCTAAAGGAGCCCTTCCCCAGGGAGATGTGGCATGCATTGCCTCAGAGGTCGTTCAGGGAGCACCTTGCTAGGGCACCCATGCTGGCAGCAGTCTGGGGCCCCCTATTCCCTAGACTTGGTCCTTCTCTACTTAGCTGCACCTTCTGTTGTCTTTGTCACCTGGACTACATCTAGAGATGGAAAGACTCTTACTGATCTCCCACTGCCAACATTAGAACTGAGAAAATATTTAAGTGGGCCTCCACCATCCAGCCGTGTATAATACTACCTAGAAGTTTCTCTGTATTAAGGCTTTTATGACAATAACAAAAGGAATTCATTATGAGAGAGAAGTGGACATCATTTATTATAATTTTAATGGAAGCTTAACTTTAAGTTGAACCCTGTAAAATTCAGCCACTTTTTGGCCTAAAGCCTCACAGAGTTGCCATTGAAGAAATACCAGTCTGATGTTTAAAATTAATTGCCAAGTACCTTAAATCTTCCCTGGACTCATGCAAAGAATGAAAGACTTCACTCAGCAGGCCCAGCCGAAGTGAAAACTTGTTTGCTTATTTCTTTCCACTTAAAAAGCACACTCGCAAACAGGTGCCCCACATCTCCTGCATTGAATTTTCCCACAAACTCTACCCCAAAATAGCTCCTGCTCCTGAGCACACTGTTCAGTTGTTTTAGGGTTTTTCTCTTGGGGGTGGGGATTTTGAGGGGGGGGGGGTCCCCTGTCATCCCATCAGAGCCCAGCAGGCAGCCAGATCTTCCTTAGGAGAAAGGCAGTGGGGAGAAAGGGAGAGGAAAGTTGCCAGTCTTCAGACAAGCATAGGTTTTAATCCTTCTAAGGGCTGTGCAGAGACATTCTGACTTCATCTCACAAAGGAAGCGACTGTCTAGGTGCGTGTTATGTGAACACGGGGGCATCCTGAGCTAGTCTGTGCTGACTTTGCACAGTGTGAGACTCTGTGTTGCCATTTACAAAAACTCAGTCTGCCTGTACAGATCCCTCAGTGTGACTCTGAGTGCTGTCCTTATCTGTTGTTTCTAAGGAGGTGCGCACCCCCACTGGTGGGCTGTCAGGTCCCCTACCCTGCCGGAGCTTTCCTCCCTCTGTGTTTCTGGGGCCCCAGGCTATCTAGTTGTTTCTTTTTGCTACCTGTTTCTGTGTGCTCTGCCTGTGTCCTCTGCCACAAGCTGGAATGGGAAAAAATATATTCAGTTCCTTTAGATAGAAAAGGAACTTCTCTGGAATGTGAGTTGCCGTGGATTCCCCCATTAGGCAGACACAGAGCATGACACCCGCTGTGTGTCACCATTCCGGATGTGTCCCCCCACCCCAGCAGTAGGTCCTGTTAAACTAGCTCTGTAATCTCATGCAAATTATACCTGCAGATAATCTATGCTGAGCCAGTCTCCTTCTTAAAAGAATGAAGATTTGTAAAGTGTGTAAAAAATATTAAAGATTAGAGTATGATAAAGATCCTCTTCCAGTGGAATCTGGAGAATGAAAAGAATGTTGACCCAGAGGCAGCATTTGTGAGCCATGTAGACAGCTTCCACAGGCATTTTGAGCAAATGTCCTTTTGAGTCCAAATGCTTATCAACACAGGATAGAATGTACTGATTTCTTGGTTCAACTGGATCTGAGAAAGTGCTTCCTGTTATCTGGGATCAGCCTCATGCTTTGTGTATTAACAATGTTCTTTGTAATTGTACCTTTGAAAGCAAAAGAATGCAGTTTGGGAGAGAAAATGGTTGCTTTCCTTTTTCCAATATACCATTCAACCGTCAAAATTTAATATCTTTTTTATAAGATAAATGTAACTAATTGAAATTACACGCATGCATTAAAAGACAAACACAAGCCCTTACTTTTACAAATCTTTACATTCTGGGGTACCTGGGTGGCTCAGTTGGTTAAGCATCTGACTCTTGGTTTTTGGCTCGGGTCATGATCTCAAAGTCATGAGAGGAAGCCCTGCTCGGGCTCTGCATTGAGGGAGTGTGGAACCTGCTTAAGGTTCTCTCTCTCTCCCTCCCTGCCACCACAGCTAGCGCATGTTCTCTCTCTCTCTCTCTCAAAAACAAAAACAAAAAACAAAAACAAAAAAAACCTTACATCTTTCAGTTGAGTCAACATTAACAAAAATCTGTTCTCTTAACTCTCAGGCTCCAGAAAATTCAAAAAGCGATTTCCTGTAAAACCATGTGTTTTATTTTGTCTTCCCAATGGGATTCAGAAAGCAGTTGAGTGATTCAAAGGCAAAAACATAAAACAAAAACCCACCTTGTGAGGTTGGTAGCGTGGAAGCTGGGAGCCCAACGGTAACTAACACTGGGAAGGAGAACTATAACTGTGAGTGAGAAGAAAAAGGTATTTTTTTCTAAAGATTAAAAATAGTACTTCATGCTCAGATCACCTTCAAAAGCAATTAGTGGAAGAGAAAAATCCTATTTAAGGGAGAGAATCCAAGGCCCAGTAACAAATATGGAAATATGGGGAATAATACCAAAATTCAGGAAGGAAGGACTTCTAGTTTAAAAGCAATATCTGAAATTCCAGAGCCCTGTGAGTCATGTGGAAGAGTAGGAGGAAGATCATGTTTACACATACAAGGGTTCTGGTTCTGTATGGCCCTCAGTGGAATAGATAGCATCCCTGGACCTCATTTATATGTTTGAGTTGAGTTGTACCTAGCCATCTCTGAAGTTCTCCCCAGTGTTCAAGTTTAGTGGCTATAGGGCAATGTGTTATTAAAGTCCACAACTGACCTCATGATGCTGCTTGGTTTAGAAGCACTGGAGGAAGCTGGTGGGGAATGATGCTCTTGCTTCGCCCCACCAAATATGTTTTCTCCATACCTTAACTAGCTGTGCCTTCAGACAAGACCTGGCTAATTTAATGGGTCGGAGCCTGAAACATTCTAGGAACCATGTTTCTCTAGGGCCAGCATTGCTTTGCCATAAAGTGTGAAACCCTGCATAGTAAGCCCTGCGCTGCGTGATACTGGGTGCTGGACCAGCTGTTAATTAAAGCGGCCCTCCATAATTGTCCTTTATGGGTACTTTTTCCTCCAGGCAAACCTCGGCAAGGGAAACAGATAACACCAAACCCTTAACAGAATAACCACTTGAACCCAACTGCATATAACCTGAGCATTTATGGTTGTCCAAATCCCCTTCTGAACGTGGAGCCAGGGGTGGTCCAGTCAGTAGAGTTCTGCAGGCCAGGGCTAAATGATAGAGAAGTCCTTCAAAGCTGGAGGGCAGAGGAGACTGGGAGGAAAAACAGGGTACCCATCAGAGCTTTAAAAAAGAAGATGAAGCTAGCCATAGAAAATCAAGAAAGCTGAAGAACCAAGAGCAATTACCAAAGTTATCATATCAAGCAGGAGGAATACGAATGAGAGCAGTGGGTCAACATAAGTGAATGCAAACTACTTGGAATTTTCTAGAGTAAATGTTGCTCCCTCTGCCTCTGGCTTAGACTTGCTATTTGGGGCCAGAAACATAGCACATGCTTAGAAAGAAATAGACAAAGCTATTGTGAAAAGTGGCACAGTAATGCTATTCAAGGACATTTAAACACACGTCTTTGATGAGAGGTGTCCTAGAATCTGAGTGTTAAAGGTTATCTATTCTCTCCAACGCAGCAGACATTATATGAGAGAACAATTTTGAAAAGCAGTGTATAATTCCAAACCAAGTCACTTGGGGTGTTAAAAACAGAAAATTGGAGAGAAGGGATTTGCAGCTAAGATTTGCTAACCTAATTTCATGTTTTAAAAAAAGACATGTAAGTACTAAACACTAATGGGTTTAATAACCTTATTAAATCCATTATTCAAAAATTACATGTGATGTAAGTGCCAATGATTAGCCGTCTTATAATTATACTTTGCAAAACAAATAATTAGCCAGAGAATTGGTCATTTGAAGTTAGCTGGGGCTGATTGGAGTGGAGTATATAGTCTACATCAGTGATTTTTTTTTGAGTGTGGTCCATGGACTGACTGGAGGTAGGTCTCTGGACCATTTTCAGAGGATCCACTAGGTAAAAGCCATTTTCACAACAGAATTAAAACAGCATTTGTCTTTCGCACCCTGCAGCCCTTTGTACTGACATGCAAGAGCAGCAGGGGGTGAAGGTGCTGACATCCAAGCACTAATCAAAGTGGTGGCACCGAACTATATTAGTAGTCACTGTGGTCTTCACCTCTACATGGTCCTGGTTTTGAAAAAGAGGGGGACATCTTCCCCTGAAAAGTTCACTTAAAAGCAGAAAAATCATTAACTTTATTAACGTATACATATGATTTTTTAACATTTTCATCTGACGAAATGGGAGATACACATAAAGCACTTTTGCCGTGTAACAAAATACGATTGTCTTAAGGAAAAACACTAGTGTAAGGGAGTTGAGAGCTATGTTCCACTCCAGTCGGTTTTTCATGGAACACCAGCTTTATTGAAAAGAACCAGAAAATAAGTTATAGTTATTCAGATTGGATATGTGGCATCTGAAATGAGGGAGCTTCAAGGAAAACAATTGACAGTATTGATTGTTAATCATTAAAATTTGAGCTTTCAGAGAAAATTTTGAATTTTTGAAAACTTGGCTTTTCTGTTAGGAACTTGACAGCTTCCTAATACTTAAAACCTTTCTACTAGATATGTAGTGGTACCGACAAGTATGATTTTTCAATATTGTATCATAAAATGTATCAGCATTTAGAATATCCACATAACTCAGTGAGCCAAAATTTTCTAAATGGCCAGTATATGATATATAAAACCATGCATGGGTAGGGCCCCCTGGATGGCTCATTTGTTAGGCCATTGCCTTTGGTTCAGGTCATGATCCCAGGGTCCTGGGATCAAATTCTACATGAGGCTCCCCCTGCTCTGTGGGGAGCCTGCTTCTCCCTCTCCCTCTACCTGCCACTCCCCCTGCTTGTGCTTTCTCTCTCTTTCTGTCAAATAAATAAATCTTTTTTTTTTTAAATGCATGGGTAAAAGGTCCATTCAAAATACAAGACAGACAAATGCATTTTAATGTAATGTGCAAAAAAGTTCATTGATGTCATTTCAGATTCTACATTGCAACTAATCAATCTTTATAAGAAAATACCACATCTCAAGTTTTGGTATAGAATCAAAGAAGGCTATCCATACTTATGTAAAAAAAAATATGAAAATGTTACTCTCTTTTCCAACCACATGTATGTTTAAGATGAGATTTTCTCCATATAATTCCATCAAAACAACATATCACAACAGATTTAATGCAGAACCAGAGATGAGAACTGAGCTGTCTTCTATTAAAGTCAGACACTAAAGAGATTCACAGAATTGTAAAATGATGCTATTTTTCTCACTAATTGGAGGAGGGGTTGGAAAATATATATTTTTCAGAACAAAATTCAAGTTAACATGTAATGGGTTTATTATTATTTTAAATGAAACAATAATTAAATATTCTTTCAGATTTCTAAGCTTTAATTTCTAAAATATGAATACTGACAGCTGTAACTTACATAAAAGCTCTCTAGGTTCCTCAGTAATTTTAAGAGTATAAAACGGTTCTGAAAGCAACAAATTGAGAACTTCTGTGCCAGGGAGTGAGTGTGAAAGAGAGATGTGGACAGAGGCTGGGGAATGCCAATATGCAGAAGTTTGAGAAGAGAGGATAAAGGAATAGTTCTCGAAGCAGAGAGAAAACTAGAAGGGTTCAGCATCCTACAGACCAAAGAAGTGTTTACAAAGGACAGGTGCCCTTCAGCCACATACTGCCAGAGGCAGAGGAGGACGGGAATGAAGAAGGAGCCCTGGGTATACAGGGTGGTGATCAGGAGAGACTGGCCAGAAACGTCTCAGTGGACAGAGATGGGAGCCTGACTGCTGAGAGTAGTTTCCAGGAGGCGATGAAGGAAGTAAACATCAACAACTCATTTAACAGGTTTCACTATTAAAGGGAACAGAGAAAGGGGGTGATAGCTCATGGGGAATAAAAGGTTAAGGAGACATTTTTAGATGAGAAATCCTATAGCATGCTTTTAGTGAGAGGACGATCCAACAAGGAGAGAAAGGTGGATGAGGGAAGGAACCAGGTCCTGGAGAAGGCAAGAAGGGGTGCAATGCACGGGAGAGAGGCACTATCCCTTGATTAGGAAGGACCGTCTATGGACACTATGGCTCCTAGCCAAGGACTCTTCCTGCCACACCCTGGCAAGTCTCTCCACTTGCAACAACTTCTCCCTTGACTCTACTCCTTTCTAAATTTTCACTTTTTAATTTAACTACTCAAATCATGAATACGTTTTCATCTTTAAAAAAAATACCGAGGTATATAAAGTAAAAAGCCAAAGCTTTCCCCCAATTTCATCCCCTTTCCCAAGAGAAAACCCTGTTATCAATTTAGTGTGATTTTGTTCAGATCCCTTCTGTGTGATCACATGTGCATATCAGTATATAAAAAAATAAATATTTCATTGGGATTTTTCCATAAATAACATTATACTGTGCATAACATACTGTAAATTAATGCTTTGCTTTAACAATACTTCTTTAAGCGCTTTCTATTCTTGTGTAATTCTACACAGTATTTCATAGCAAGGTTGTTTTGTTCTCCTACCGACAGACAGTCGATTCCAAATCCTCATTACGCCCAGTAATGCCATAATGAACATTCAGCAGTTCTCTTTATGAACACACGTGATGATTTCTTTAGGGAAAAGTGGCTAAATCTGAATGTATACATTCTTAACTTTTCATCCCTCCAAAAAGGCTATCCCATTTTACATTCCTACAAGCAGTAGATGAGAATACTTGTTTCCCCACATCCTGGCCAATACTGAGTATCGCCCAGTTTCTTAATGTTTTCCAGTCTAATAATATTTTATTGTTGTCCTCATATGTAGCCTCCTGGTCACTCGTGAGTTTGAGCATCTTTTCAGGAGCATTTACATTCACCTTTGTCTTATCTACTTAGCCCTTGTTCACGCTCTGACACTCACCGCTCAGGAGTTGGTTCCTTTAGACAGCCTCCTCATGCCAACTCCCATCTAACTAGATGATTCTCTCCCATACTCCCCATTGTGCTTCTTCAATACCAATGTCATCTCACTGGTCATAACTGTTTCTTTATTGTTTTTCCCCTCCACCTACCTGACACCAGACCCTGAGCTTCTTGAGTACAAGAATCAGGCTTGACTTTGTTCTGTAGCCCCAGCACCCCCCCCCCACATTACGGGACATCATAGGAGGTGCTCAATAAAAGAATTACTGAATACATTCATAACGATATCACTTTACATTTGTAGATTGCTTTCCAATCTACGAGGCTCCTTCCCTTGCATTTTCTCAGATTGCCTAAATCAAATCAGATTTGCAGGAATTAACATTTCTGAAAAAAACACTAGGGATGAGGGAGGAGGAATAGAAACAGCATGAATCGAATCTCCAGCTGCATGATGTGATCACATAAAAATAAATCAGCATACTGTAAGCCCTCGGACTTCTAAGTGTGTTCCAGAATAAATATTCTGCAAGAGATTAGGGCAGTCCATTAAAATATTAAAATAACCACGCAGTCAACAAGTTGGAAATAGTGAACTTCAAGTAAAATAGCGATTCAGTAGCCAGGTAGAGGGAATAGAACAAATGAGAGAGAGATCTGCTACAAGTGAATTTGGCCAATTATAGATGAGTCAAGCTTCGTTGTAAAGTTTTGTCCAGAATGATAAATTGTGCAGTCTAAATTGATCAAAGGAAAAACCTCCAAATTTCTCTAACAGGATTCCTATAACCAACCGAGCCTGAGATTTTAGGCCATCTCCATGCTCACATACAGATAGAAATAATTCATCAGTATTCTCCAAACACTGTTTCAGGAAGGCCTAGTTCCACAAGCTGTCACATACATTTTTCACAAGATTCCTGGGTCAACTAAGTTTTGGAGATGCCGGTTTGAATAAGGAGAAATACATTTATCCAGTATAAGACTAATAAGAGCCTTTGATAAGGCAAAAACACTTTGCATATCTCCAAGGTTTAATATGGAACAGTTCCTAAATTCATTTACATACTTGACCACAGAACTATGTAGAATCTCTCTCTCTCTCTCTCTCTCTCTCTCTCCCTCCCTCCCTCTCTCTCTCCTTCCCTGTGTGTATGTGTGTATATTTTATGAGAAAGATACATCTCAAGAAAGTAGTGTTTCACAGCATCTTTTGAGAAAGGCTGTTCAGATTATTAAAACAATCTTTTGTGCATCACAAGTGATCTTTTTACCTTTATAAGCGCCCACACCTTCTATCTCTTAGTTTTATCATAGTTTAATGTTTATGCTGATGTAGTGGCCTAGAATCAAATATGAGACCAAACATGCCAGGAGGGAAACAGTTATCACTGCTCCAAGCTCTGAAAAGGACAGAGGGAAGAATCTTAGTGGGAGGTTAACTTAACAGGTAAGAAGCCTTGTCTGAGTACAGAGGCTCATGAATTATTGAACACAAGGCCCATGAAGTCTATTTCCCTGTATTATTTGCTGCTCCAAATTCAAAATCTATCATGCTGTCTGACTAATCTTTTCATGTCTGAACTCTTAGGACCTCCTCTCTAGCCATTCTCACCCCTGCACACACCCCTGCATAATTAGCCCATTGCCGGTCTCTCTGAATACACAACGAGTCGAATTCTGCATATTTAGTTCTCTCTGAGGCTGAAATCTTGGTTGTTCCGTGATGTGGTGAATTAGACGTTACACAGGGATCTAGTATCAAAAGAACTAAAAGGAATTCTGAAAGTTCTTTAATCTGTCTCACTGGTCCCATGCTGGTCTGACTTCCACCCACATCAGAAAGAAAACTATCCACCCTTTTCTTAAAATTTCTAGCAATAACAGTCCTTGCATAAAGCTGTTCCAGTCTCTAAATTATTCAGTTTTATCCTACTTCACTCCCCTGCCTTAACCGTTCACATCAGATGTTACCACTTTTCTCTCACAGACCCTGCTGCTAGTCTACCACGCCCTGGTCTTTTTTGTGTGTCTTATTCTTTATGATGCAACTTAATTAGGGTGTCAGAATTTATATCCAAACTAGCAGTGCTCTGCAGAGAGTCAGAAATTGCCCCCAGAAACTTCACTGGCACCTGATACACTATTGTTGCTTGCACAATATCACACTTGATCTATCCCCAAACCCTCTGACATGCTAAGCCTATTGGGAAGGCATTCTGATGCCTCTCTCCAAGAAGGTTCCACTTTGACTCAATATAGGAGGTGATGATTTTGTTTAGTTTTAAAATCAACCCCTTTCATTTGTCTGTATCATGCTTGAGGTTCATTCTTGGTTTTATTCTTTTTTTTTTGTTGTTCTCCATTTCTTGATAGTGAAATGGTATGGGGGTGGTGGGTTACTTGAGAAAGTGTTTTTTGTCTGCTCCCTGAACCCACGTTGGGGAGAGCAGCCAATAGACATTCTGTGTGACATTTACCTATTTTGAATTTTGGTGTTAGAAATCGAAAGCTGGGGGCACCTGGGTGGCTCAGCAGGTTAAAGCCTCTGCCTTCGGCTCAGGTCATGATCCCAGGGTGCTGGGATGGAGCCCCACATCAGGCTCTCTGCTCAGCGATGAGCCTGCTTCCCTTCCTCTCTCTGCCTGCCTCTCTGCCTACTTATGACCTCTGCCTGTCAAATAAATAAATAAAATCCTTAAAATAATCAATAAATAAAAGAAATCGAAAGCTGACAGTGTGTCCTCACATGAAATGCCCTGCAGTAGCAGATCTAGTCAAAGTGGGACTTCAACATGGCCTGCTTCCAGGCCGCCCTGGAGGTTGAGGACACCAGCATCTCAGGCACTGGGGAAAGTGGAAGGTAGAGAACCTTCAAGTACTTCAAGTACTTCTCCTTTGCATCCCTCAAACTACGCTGTTACCTCTTCTACCAACCCACTGGACTTGGTTTTAATATACAACAGAGGGAAAAGGGAAAAATGAAAGGTCACACTGAGAAACCTGAGTCCAAGTAGGGTTGGGGAGCCCGAGAAGTGGGGATTTGAAACCAGAGAGGTCATCACAGTTAACCTTACTATCCACAGTATCCTTGGTTTCTCCTATGAATTCAAATCCAACTGACCTTGTATACAGATGACTTTCCATCAAGCATTCTTCTCAGTTTGTTAGCATCTCAAAAATACTGTGCTATAGGCTTCACAAAATATTGTATTGATTTTTCTGTCTTCTCTGGATTCTTGAGCACTCCATGAGAAACTCAACCCTAGAATTTACAAGACAGATTATGTATTCGAGGTGGGATGAAAGAAAACATTATCTTTGATTATGTGAAATGTTTTCTAGTGCCTATCCAAATCCTTGATCTCAAAATTCTGTGTACTATTTCTGGTCAGAAATGTTAATGAAACTATTCACTGGTTGGCAAAGATTTTGTATTCTTATAAAGAAAGATGCAACTAACTGTATCTATAATATTAATATCCATGCTATTTACTCTCCATGAGCAGGCCATGAGCCAAACAGTATTTTGGTACATAAATTCCGTTTTTAGAATTATCAAAAATATGTTTATGGCTAAATATTGGTAACAATTACTTTCCCAAAGGAAAGTAACCCCTCTTTATTGACCGTGAAATTATTTTAGCATTGAACTCAGATCTAATGTCCATTTCCCATCTGCTTTTTCAAAATATAATAAAATAGTCAAGGCAGACGGCGTAAATGATGCAGAGTATAAAGTATTCATTTCAGGCTTCTGGGTAAGATAGCAGATTGAACAAAGCATTTACTTCTCTCCCTTGAGAAACCTCACTAAAATGACAGTAAATGATTTGGTCTACAAGGACAAAGAGAACAGGAGGAGTCATCGCTACAAAACATTGGAAGCCAGAAAGCAGGCCAGAAGGTAAATGACCTAGTTGACTCAGAAAGCTGCATCCCAAGCCAGTAAGAAGGAATGTCAAGAAGCAAACCAGTTTACACTGTAGCCCCCCAAAAACTTGGCGATCAACCACATATGGCAGCTCTAGAAATGGAGGTGAGGTTAAAAACAAGCGTCAGTTGAAAGATTGCTGAAAAAGCAGTTAGATACTTCGACTCTTGCCCAACTTTACACAGGTGGGCAGCTGCCTCCCCTTACTCTGGTATAAGACTAGAGGTTTATTGTTCTCTGGAGATGCTAAAATCAGAGGCTTCTGGGCTGAGGGACACCAGACATAAGTGAGGAGAGGAGCCCACTAAAGTACATGCATGCTAAATGCAGAGAACCAGCCCCAGAGTGCTGGCAAGCCAGCTGAAGACCAGAAGATCCTTCTCAGGGGAATCTGCACATCCCAGGGAGGAAGGCTCCAGACACAGGCAGCAGGGGTTCCCTGAGAAAGTCAGCCCATACTACGGTGAGGACCATAGTCAACAAGCCACACCCAGGGATCCATTTTCCATTCAGCTTTTATATTTTCAACCAGTTTCCACTTTTAAATACAAGCCAACAAACATTCCAGGATCATCAGACATCTGAGGGAAACCTTGAATGTGAATGACAACACAAAAAGAGAAAAGGCAACTTCAAGAAAACAAACTATTGCTCTATTTTCTAGGAAAATGTTTTTCTTAGATTCTAATTGATATCCTATTAACTAGAATTAACTTCTTCAAAAATGTAGAGGTTTCATTCATGTAATAAGGTTATGCTAAAACTAAAATATTCAAAGAACAAAAAAGGTCACTTGGAAGTTATGCTAGTGACATCAGTTAACTTCCATAAAGGGATTGAAAGATAAATTTAAGGATGTCCTTCAGAAAATAGAGCAAAAGACAAAAATATGGAAAATGGGGCTGAAAAACTAGGAAGATCAGAAGACCAGAACCCAACTGACCCAATATACAAATAATAGGGTTCTAAGCAAAAGAAGCAAGGAAGAAATCATCAATGAAATAATTCAAGAACATCTCTGAGAACTGACAGACATGAGTCCGGGTTGAAAAGGTCCATTAGTGACTACACTGTGAATGGAAATAGAGCCATGCCAAGCCTGTCATCACAACATTTTAGAACTCTTGGAACAGAGGAGGCTGAAAGCTACCATAGGCTTTCAAAGGATCAAGGCACAGAAAAGCTTCAGACAACAACACTAGGAGGATAGGAGCTAATGCACTTATTCCTTCAAACTTCTAAGGGAAAATGATTTTAACCTAGAATTCTATAACCATCTGTTCTGGTTATCTATTGATGTGTAACAAAGTACTCCAGACTTTAGTGGCTTAAACAATAACCATTTTAATTATATCTCTCAGTTTAGGGTATCAGGAATTCAGGAAAATTTTGGCTGCCCAATTCTAACTCTCCATGTGACATTGACCATAGCTACTCAATGGTATTCACCTAGTGGCTGGATTAAAGGGTCCAAGATGGCTTCACTCACATAACTGGTGCCTGGGAAAAGGCAGTTAGAAGACTTGGTTTAGCTGGAGCCCTCTTTCTTTCCAGATAGGGCCTTTTTTTTTTTTTAATAGACTTTAATTTTTGAACAATTTTAGGTTTACAGAAAAATTGAGCAGAAAATATAGCATTCCTATACACTCTCTCATCTCTTCCATTTCCCTATTATTGACATCTTGCATCGTGTGGTATATTTGTTTTAAATGAAGAGCCAATATTTACATATTATTCTTAACTAAAGCCCATTAGTTTACCTAAGGGTTTCTACTTTATGTAGAACCTTCCATGGGTTTTGAGAAATGCATAATGGCATGTGTCCACCATTATACTTCCATATAGATGAATTTCATTGACTCCCTTCCCCCAAAAAAACCCTGCGCTCCACTTGTTAATCCCTCCTCTCTCTCCCCAAATCCTTGGAAACCACTAATCTTTTATAGTTTCCATGGTTTTTCCTTTTCCAGAGTGTCATGTGGCTGGAATCATACAGAATATAGCCTTTTCATATTGGCTTCTTTCACTCAGCAATATGTATTTAAGGTTCTACCATGTCTTTTCATGATCTGATAGCTCTTTTCTTTTTACTGCTGGATAAGAGTCCACTGTATGGACATAACACAGTTTATTTACCCATTCACCCTTTGAAGGATATTTTGGCTACTTCCATTGTAGGGTTTTTTACATGGTATCTCCAGCAGGATAGTCAGGCTTCTTACATGGTGGATCAGGGCTTCAGTAGACCATAGTTGCCAGCTATCTTAAAAACCAGGCCATAACTGACATAGAATCACTTCTACTATACCCTGTTTGTCAAAAAGTCACATAACAGCCAAGATTTAAGGGTAAGGGTGTCAAAGATAATGAGGCCATCTCTAATCTACCACACCAGCCAAGGAGAGACAAAGTCTGATGGTCCAGGAGGCTTATTTCCCTCTTCCCATTGATGGCTTAGCCAGAAGCTGATTCATCATGTTTGGGACTCCTCCTATTTAACAAAACAATCACCTATACCATAAATCTGTTATTGTTACATAGCAGCTTATAAACACCAAAGCCCTCTTTCCCTAAAAATATGTAGGGTGTCCTAGATGTGTCTAGTCTAGCTATGCCCTATCTGAAACACCTTTCCTAATGAAAGGTAATGAAAGTTCAGGGACCAAGTAAGCACCGTTTCTTCTCTACTTGAAGTTTTTCCCCAACAAGCCTTATTAACCATATTTATGTTTATATTAATGATGTAAGCTGTATTTCTGGGCCTACCTTATACCTCAGCAAATGAAAAAATAGAAAATTTTGGATATACAAATGATAAAAAAAAAATAAGTTACTTCTCCCACATCCTTCAAAAGTTACTTAAAAACATTCTCCATCAAAAAAATAAAAGAGGCGCCTGGGTGGCTCAGTGGGTTAAAGCCTTTGCCTTTGGCTCAGGTCAAGATCCCAGGGTCCTGGGGTCAAGCCCCACATTGGGCTCTCTGCTCAGCAGGGAGCCTGCTTCCTCCTCTCTCTCTCTCTCTCTCTCTCTCTGACTACCTCTCTGCCTACTTGTGATCTCTCTCAAATAAATTTTTTTATTAAAAAATTTTTAATAAAATAAATAAATAAAAATTGGGGCACCTGGGTGGCTCTGCATTGAGCCCTGCATTGGGCTCTCTGCACAGCAAAGTTCTCTCTGCCTGCTGCTCTGCCTACTTGTGATCTCTCTCTGTCAAATAAATAAAAATCTTTCTCAATCAATCAACCAATCTAGAAAATAGATCTGCTAAGTCAGGAAGAGGTAAAGAGAATCCCCAGGATGATGAAGATGGAGGCTCCCAGCATATCCACTGAGCACAAGGGTGAGAGGGTAGCAAGTCCAGAGCAATCATGTCAAGAGATTTCCACAAGACAAAAATAAATAAGCTCTCTGATAGAGCATATTTAAAGGGTATCAAACAACTGTAAAAGATTTGAGAATAAATTGATGACAAATACTTGGAAAATTAAGCAAAGAAACAGAAGGCTGCTGTTAACTCCAGGGAAATAAAAGAATTTGGAATGGAAGAGAAAGCATTCATAGATCAATTGTGAATAGCTAAATCCTCCTCTTGGTGGTGGGAAGTAAATAATGCCAAAGACCACAAAGTGGACTTGAAGGTATGTTATTTAGAGATAAGAAAGGAAATGCTCAGTGACTCAGTCAGTTAAGGCTGAAATTAGTTCCCTCTGGGAATGGAGAAATGGGGAAGGGAGGGTAGTATGGGATTGCTCTTTATCTCTACAAGCCTTATAGACATAAAGAGTTCAACTGTCTTGGTTCACATTCACCTTTCCAGTGAAGCTTGTTCCAACCACTCTAACCCTATTTCTGCTGCCTCCCCCCCCCTTTTTTTTTCATAGCACTTACCACCTTCTAGCATCCTTTCTTCTTTTTCATTGAGGATGCTTAGTGGTTTTTCTTTTCCTGATAGAATGTCAACAGTATAGGGGCAGGGGTCTTTGTCTTCCTCATTTACCAATACGACCCAGGTGCCTACAGGAGTGGCTGGAACATAGTAGGGCTCATTAAACATCACTCAAGTAATACTAATTTGACTTTTTAAAACTATGTGCATAGGTAGGTTTGATTTTTAAAAATAAAGTAAATCATTCACCTCAAAACTCCACCACAAAGCAAAAATCCCATACTTAAAATATTGCTCAGACATCATCCTCTTCTATCAAAAAATATTATCATTGGTTTTCTCTGACTTCAAAAAGATTACTTTCAGTGCATGCCAAGTGCCCAAACCTCATACATGCTTACCTTTCTGAAGCACTAAGACAGCTGGCAGGCACTCTAATACAGTAAGTGAGACTCATATAACACAAGTAAAGGGTGATTTATGTAAGGTCATGAGATATGAAGTTATTGTAATGAAGAGAAGATACAATACATTTGCAGAGTAATTGAATACTTCTGAGTTTAATTATTATTCATTAGTCTATACCTGGTCTTGTTTCAAAAAGGATTTTACAGAAGCCGATAAAAGCATAAAGAACATAACATTAAATTACATTTAAATTAAATTTAAGGCTTGGCAAAAGAAGATAGAAAATCAAAGATGGGACCAAGAGAAGCCAAGAAAATGACTTAAAGTATGTGTGCAGTTATAACCTGATACTGGTCACAAATTTGGCGCTAAACTCTGTGTCCATTAGTATTAGATTCAGCTACAAGTAGCAAAGAGACTCCACATATGGGTGGTTAAAATAAGATCATACTTGAGTTTATTTCTTTCACATGTAAAATTTCAGAGATGTGTAGTCCAGTTCTGGTATGGGATGTCAACTCCCCTGGTCCTCAAGAATCCAGGGTCCTTCCAGCTCACCCCTCTGCCTTCCCAATGTAGAAGTCACCCCCGCTGTCCAAGATGACAGCTTTTTACCTATTCTGGGCAGCAAAATGGAGAAAGAGGACAAAGAAGAAGCAAAGGTCACTTGCCAATTGTTTCCTAAAAAATATTCCCAGAAATTGGATACTTTTACCTCGTTGTCCAGAAATGAGTGAAGTGGCCACTTGTGGCTGCGAGAGAAGCTGGGTAAAGCAGTTGTCATGTGGCATCATCATTCCCTACTAAAACTTCTGTTAAAATGGATGAAGGGGAGGGACGGATCTGAAGATCAGCAAGAGTGTCTGCCACAGCTTCACAGCAATCAAAAGAAGAAAGGGTATAAGGTCAGGTTCAAAATCACTGAGCAATGTGTAGAATTGTTGAATCACTGTATTACACACCTGAAACTAATAAACATTGTCTATTAACTCTACTGGAATTAAAATTTTAAACTTAATAAAATTATTTAAAAAACACATTTTATAAAGATGACCAATTGCTCAAGAAATTTATAGCAGCTCCTGGTAAAAAGTTTAGAAAGGGATGACTCTGCATATGGAGTTGTTTAAACAAAATCACATTTTTAGCCACCCATTAACTGAACTCTATTATGATCTAGAAACTCAACTTTGAAAAGTTCATTCTGCATATTTGGGTTTGTTTGGTTTCTTTTTTTTTTCTTTTCTTTTTTTTTTTTAAAGATTTTATTTATTTATTTGTCAGAGAGAGAGAGCGCGCGAGAGTGAGCACAAGCAGATAGAGTGGCAGGCAGAGGCAGAGGGAGAAGCAGGCTCCCTGCTGAGCAAGGAGCCCGATGTGGGACTCGATCCCAGGACGCTGGGATCATGACCTGAGCCGAAGGCAGCGGCTTAACCCACTGAGCCACCCAGGCGTCCCTGTTTGGTTTCTTTTATTAGTTAAATAATCATTGAGGTTTGTGGACATGACAAAAGCCTGAAATTAAAAAAAAAAAAAAAAGAAGGGGATGATTCTGGAGGTCTTCACAAAAAGAAGAATTTAATCTTACTCCATTGATGCAACCCATTTTATAGGATTGCTTCTTGTAACAGCTCAGTAATGTGTTGACAGTTTAGAGAAAAACATGTCTGCAGAAATTTGTTTTTTCTGAGTTCATTTGAACCACCCATTTTGAAAAATCATAACAAAATCCTGGTTTTTTTTTAACTTCATCATGTGACTGACCTGGTATTAATTATGCATATGTATATTTGTTTCAGAATTAAAGAAAACTCTGTTTACCTTCGATTACGGAAAAGAAACCACTGCAATCACAGAGACTACCAGAATATTTCAAGAAATGGTATGTAACGTTCCACTTAAGCCTTTAGCAGTGTGCCTTTAATGATTGATTTTGTTTCATAAGTGTCACAAAAGCTGAGAGTTAGATGACCAGGACCACATAATAAAATGAGTAGTCTCCTTTCTACAGAAGGGCCCTGGGATTTGAGCATCTTACCGACAGCAGAGGAGAACAAGAACAAGATGCGGTCAATCCTTCCCCACCAGGTTCTGGAAAGGCCAAGGTGCAGGGCATTCAAACTCAGGAGGTAAAACTTCAGCAAGCCTTAGCAGAATAAGGGCTGAGCAAAATCAAAATGATTGCAAAGGCTCTGCCTCTCCCTCTGTGCAAAGTCTCCCACATTTCTACTGGGGTTGGCATTTTAAGAAAAATGGCTAAGTGATTGTGGCTGAAATCCCCAAAGTCATTAAGGAAAGGAATGCGTTTTCAGAGTGTCATGGAGACTTACAGGTCTCCATCAGCTTCCCATATTTCACAGGATATCAGTGTCCTCTGGGCTTGCTTCTTACCTGCGTGGTTCTCAGCCCCCACCTTGGACCCAGAGGTAGTCCATTGCCACAGGATTTCAGTGAAACTCCTGATTGAGAGACCAATGTCTGGTTCATGCCGAATGAATTGCCAAGTAATGCTTCAGGCCACGTAATGCAGACATGGCAGACACTTATGGTGTGCATTGCCACTCCATCTCCCTAGGATGTTACTAATCAACCTTGGCACTCTTGTCTGCTACACCCAGACTCTGCCTCAGCAATTCACACAGCACAGCACGTCTGACAATCATCATCAACAGATTAGACTTGGCACAGAGAGTTAGACCTATTTGCCATCCCTGTGCCATCTCTAATTAACAAGAGTGCTAAGGCATTTTCTAAGCAGTTCAAGTTTTAACTAAATATATGACCTGCAAGGAATTTATGTCTTATAATAAATGTTCAGCACAGAATAAATGTTCTACTATTCTAAGAAAAATACAAGTTTTCTTACTAATAAAATAATAGCTGCTATTTATTGCTCTCTTACCAAGTGCTAAAAATACTTTATGTGTAATATTTCAGCTGATTTTTTTTCAATAAATTGTAAGGCAAGTATTACTATATTTCTTCAGTTCTAAAATACCACTGATGATAATAGCTCTGAGAAGTGTTAAGGGAGGAAAAAGCAAGGAAGAATTACAACATACACATTGATTTCAGCACTCAACCTCCTATCAAATGTGTTAAAATGTATTTCTCAGAATTGAGGGATTATCAGGATATCCACACTGTTACAGCTGAGAAAACAGAGACATACAGAGACCAAGAACCTTGCCTGTGATCACAGACAAAGTTGCAGGGCTAGAATTTGTAGCTAGCTTGCTACAATCAGGTACTCCAGTCACTGGTCTGGGATCTGTGGTGATCTACAGAAACAGATTGGCCTCTCCTCTCTGCAGATGAACATATCAGACAATGTAGTGGAAAGTTCGAATTGAACCTGGCTACAGATCATCACAGATACAAAGTGAACTGCAGCCCTTATACTTTCTCTTTACCTTCAGTGAGATAATCTAATAGCCCCAGTGCTATCAAAAGCTCTCTGTCAACGTAGACTGTAAAAAACAAAGAACAAAATGCCTGAGTTGAATATCATGCGACTCTAGAAAATGAAGGCTCAGAGTCTATATATGTATTTATTTAGAAAGACGAAACACTGCCAAAAAAAAAAAAAAATCAGGATATAAAGTTGGACGGTATAGCTTAATTTCTAAAATATTCTATATTTCTTAAAATAAAAGGAGAAACTAGATGTACATAAGATCTATAGAAAATAGACCAAAATCATGATGTTTGCTAAATTATGGATGATCACTTCTCTTTTTTTTAAATTTTCTGTTTTCTGAAGATTTTATTTTGACATAGAAATAACCTTTTAAAAAAATAGCCTAGAAAGAAACAGTGTAGCAACAGTGAAGGGCTTGCCCAAGATCGCGTAGCTGAGGGTGTCGGGTGGGGGTGAGAAGAAGCAATAGGATTCTGCTGGAAACACAGGCTCTAAGCTACTTTCTCCCTGTGCCTAGGACACCAGCATTTCCCTCCCGCACAAGACCCAGACATTACTTTCTACCCACAACGCATACAGAGAGATCTTTTGTAAAATCAAAAAGACCAAAGGAAGATACTGCAAAAAGTACAAAGTACAATTTGTAGTAGACGTTTCTCCTTTTGCGGTATGCCGTGTTGACAGCATTCCTTTAACATTCAGATCATGGAGATAAAAACGGGAAAGGAGATGGGAGGGAAGCCTAATCATGAAAAAGCATGCATGTCAGAACGGGATCAAAAACCTAATGCCGTCTGTCAGACATACTTCTAATGAGTAGGTGTAGGAGAATGGGGCGGGGGGGTGGGGGAATGAGATCCTTCCTCCTTTTTAAATTTGCAATTCTTAGAAATAATTAGAATGTGTACCTCGTCTAGTATAACTTCTTCGAAGATGCTTCTTGACGTTTTCTAAGGCTGTAATTCTAAGAAGGTTTTTATTGCTATTGTCGCTGTCGTTTTAGTTTCTCATAATTACTCATTATTTAACATTCTGGTTTTATTTGCAGCCCTTCTTCCTATTTGCTGTTGCTTTTCCTCACTGTGGGTTTTCTCTCGATATTATGCAGTGTGTACCCTGCCTAGCCGTGCCAAGTTATTTCAATTACTCCCTAAGGTGTTTATTGGATATAGGAAGAGTCAGCCTTCTCTGCCCTGCATATTTATAGCTACACTGATGTTTCAGAACCAGTAAAAAGAGGGGCGGGTGGAGAGAGACAGGAAGGAGAAAGAGAAGAAAGAGTTGAATAGAATATTAAAGACTTTCTTAAAAACTGTACAGTAAGAATTAAAGAAACAGCTCTTATTTTCCTCTTGGTGTTTATACAAAAGACCTGGAAAACGTCTATAGATTCCTCTACTGTGAACCGCTGATCCAGTGGTTGCCAGGGATGATAAAGCGTTTGTTTGTTTGTTTTTAAGATTGATTTATTTAACAGAGAGAGATCACAAGTAGGCAGAGAGGCAGGCAGAGGAGGGGCGGGGAAGCAGGCTCCCTGCTGAGCAGAGAGCCCGATGTGGGGATGTGGGGCTCCATCCCAGGACCCTGAGACCATGACCTGAGCTGAAGGCAGAGGCTTAACCCACTGAGCCACCCAGGTGCCCCTGATAAAGCGTTTTAAAATGTAAAGTGTCAAAGTCATGTTTAATTTGGGTACCAATTCTCCAGCACCGGGGTTAGGCACAGCGAGCTTCCTGCTAACAGCGGCTCCTATAGCTTCCAGCTTTCCCCAAGGTTCCCAAGTGGAGGGACCCACGTAGTGAAGGGGAAAAGGGTCAAAAACCCTCGTAGTTGGCTGGCTCCGCACACAAAGTCACCTCACGACTCAAAGATGCAAAGTGAGGCTCAGAGAACAGACCACAGAGGTTTCCCCTTCTTATTACTTTATAAAATCGTCTCCTTGCCATGTAAACCGGTAGACTGGTTTTGAATGTAGGTGCTGGAATGGGTGTGTGACTAGGACAAATGCTTAATTTCTCGGGCCTGCCTCTGCATCTATAAAATGGGGATCATGGTTCGATGAACACAACTGTCAGTGGTGACCCAGGCTATCATCCTGGGTTGCCTAGACGACAAGCTAGCTCCAGTAGGCCACCTACCCCCTATTTTGCTGGAGGAAAGGCTGCACCCAAAGTCAGTCTGATTATGGGGTTCCAGGAACAAACCCTGCCTTGTAAGTTTGCCCCTTCTCCAATAAAGCTAATTTTTAAACTACATCACATGACATTGTGGAATTCATCACAAACCCCAGATGGGGCCTACTTTGCACAGTAGGGATGATAATAGGCCATACCTGAACTTTACAGGGCTATTATAAAGTTGAATGGGAAAATGCAGTGTTCGCTCATTGCTAACTCCACTTACCACCTGTCCTGTTATTTCCTCAGCAATTTTAAAAAATCACTTTTTCAATGTAAAGTGTTTCTTCAAAAAACTAAGTAGATTTGAAAACAAAAATACATTTAAAATACACATGTCTGTAATGGGAAGGCCTGTTACTCCCAGAATGCAAGGACAGAAAGAGGGGTCACCTAGGGTTGGGTCTCCAGGCCCCTTGAGACAGCAGTGGGCAGGGAGGTAATGGGAACGGGTGAGGGGCAGCTGGCTGGACCTGGAGAATCTGACAGAAAAGAGAGCTCCCTCCGGAAGGAAAAGCTGGGCCAAGGATAGGAGTGGGAAAGATGAAGCCTGGTAAATAGTGGGTCTGAGATGACCAAGGGGAGTGGGGCCGGAGCCAGAGGAGAAATGAGTGGACCGCAAGGGAGCCCTGGGGAATGGGAGCTGGGTGCGGCCTGGGTGTCTGGTGAGGCAATCATGGACCCCAAAACCACCTCCCATACCCATGCTGCATGTCCCACTTTTGAGGGTCTTGGCAGTGGGCCTCAGGGCCTCATGCTCAGTGAAGGCTCAATGAATGCTATTTATTCAGCCCTCATTGTCCCTGCCTGACGTCCCTTGCCCCCTCGTTCACACATCCAGCAGAGCCAACCTCCTGCCTCATCACACTAGCCCTTTGTCGTGGCCTCTGCTCTCACCCTTTACTTGGCTTATAGCTGACTTTCTTGCTTCAAGTCTGACTCCCCAGTGTGACAGTGAGCAGGAGCCCCAGGGGACCCACATTTGTACTCCTGGCATTGAGGTCAGGCTCTGCTGTGCGTAGTAGGGACTTGCCAACCCGACGCACGCTTTCTTTTAAGCCCAAATACCTTTCAGGAGTTATGTTCAGCCTTTGAAGAGAGGAAAAGCACACACAGTAATCCTTTGCCAACCTGAATACCTCCACGGTGGACAAAATCCACCATTGGCAGGATTACACTTCATTTTTAAAATAAAGGGTAGAAGAAAAACAAATGTTAAAGGGGTATTCAATATGTATTTTTAAGTAAATAAAAATGCACGAGTCACCCACTTCTAAAATAAACAAGACTCATCTGCTTTAAAAGGCAAGGAGATCACAGCCCCTGAGCTCCCACGGCCTGTAGCACACAGCCTGCCGGGGAGGCCACTCTGACCGACCGGTTAGGGGCCTCCAAGGGACACTTTACTAGCTTGGGATGTCCTTTTCTCTGGTAGCCTTCCTCTTTCTGTTTTTGCAGGTGTAGCAAAACCTTAGTGTAAACACCTCTTTTGAGTTGTTTTGTTTTCAGAAAGTCAGAAGTTCTCACAGGAATATTTTTCTCCAGGCCCAATCTTCTATATGGTGTGGGGCCACCCCTTTGTGCACACCTGGGTGCTCGCTCACTCACCGGGAGTAGGAGCAGGGGACTAGCCAGAAGTGTATGGATAAGAAACACGGAGGATTCTAACACGTGGCCAAAGTGCATGTGTTCTAGCCTCACCTCCCCGACCCTGCCTCAATCCCTTGGCTGTAAGCCAGATGTGAGTTGGAACCCTCCACTTCTCCCCATGGTCCCCCACTCCAAGAACTTCTTGCCGGTCCCCTTCTTCAAGCTTGCATTAAACCTTCTGGAGAATGGGAGAGAATCTAGCAGACTGGAGAACTAGAGACAAGGGACAACATTCAGGGCAGCATATGGAATTTATACTCAGGCCATCTCCATGATCAAGGACTGGGAAGGCTAAGTGGGAGTTGGGGGTGGGTGGTGTGAAGAGGTGAAGGAGGAGATTCTTCAGCAGATTGAGAAAGGGGGTCCTGGAGCAGAAGTGGAGGGAGGGGAGAGGTGGGAAGAGGAGAGCAGGGAACTGCGTGTCCATGATGGCTATAAGTTCAGCCCTGGGCTCTCCCCTGACGGCTGTTCAGCTGTTGCTTCTCCACATCACTGCTCTGAGATTACCAGCAAAGAAAATCACCTTATTCGTGTACCACAGGACAGTACAACTCATTCCTGTTGCTCTCCAGTGAAAAGTTGGGGGGAGAAGCGAGCCCTAAATTCATCTCCATGCTTTCGTTGTCTCTGCTGATATTTCTGATAACCGGTCGCCCTAATGGACACAGAAGATAAAAAGACTACATATTAATGCATACGGGACCACCTTCAAGCCCTGATCTGTCCCTGGATGGCTCCAGAGCTTCAGGGAATTGTGCCCCATTCTGGGCCTCAGTTTCCCTAGGTGTCAAATAAAGGGCTTCAACCAGATAATCTCAATGTTCATCCAGCTCTATGACTTTGAAATTCTAAATCAGACCTCAATCTTCAGGCCCACTCCGTGTTTAAGTGTTCCGTTTTGAATTGGATTTGTTGCTGATCTTTCAAACTTGAGAGCTTTTACATAAAAATCCAATTTTTATTTCTCTCCAAAATCTGCAACTCTGGCAACACAGCTGCACTCCTGCCTGGCGAGAGTCCATTGGAGCTGAGTGGTGGCCTCCCCCTCCAGTGGACTGCATGTTTAGCTACCCGGCGCCTGTGGCTGTTTGAACCTTCGTCCCCCTCCCCTTAAGTCTAAGGGGCTAGGAGCTACTCAAGGAAAAGTAGAACTAAAACTTGGACGCAAAACAAATCAGAAGGTGCCAAAGTGGGGAAGAGCTCCTGCAAGGTGACCAGGCTGAGAAGCAGGAGGAGAGAAGTCATCTCTGGGGGATGTTCTAACAAGGCTGGACATGGAGGAGCCATCCATCCTGCTGCTGGATGTGCCAGAAAGGAGTGTGCTTCCTCAACAAGCAGAAGAACTGTGGAAGGAGCGTGCCCGGGGCACAGAAACACCACGCATGAGTCAGGCCTTCCTCTGAGCCAGAAAGAACACACTGATGTCCTCTCAGGCCCTTGGCAGCTAATCATGTGTTCCAGCTGGGACTACAGTCCAGGACCATTGGCCAGGGCTCGAGTCTCCAGAACCATCCGTTAGCACGATGGGTGGATGCTTCTGGAGAGTTGTGTGAGGTTGCTAGTGCTATTATTACTTTTATAGGTTTTAGCTATTAAGTCCTGCCTGCCGACTTAGTTCAGACTGCTTTAACAAAAAAACCCCAGAGACTGAGCAGCTTATAAACAACGGAAATGCATTTCTGACAATGTCAGAGGCTGGAAGTCCGAGAGGATAACGCCAGCAGGCCTGGGTCCTGGGTGGGAGCCCGCTCGCAGCTTGTGAACTGTGGACTTCGGTCGTCTCCACTTGTGATGTGGCAGAAAGGAAGCATACCAGCTCTCCACCTCTTCTGAAGGGCACCAGTTCTACTCATGAGAACTCTATCCTTCGGACCTGATTTCCTCTCAAAGGCCCCACTTCCAAAGACCTTCACAATGGGGATTAGATTTCAAAATGAATTTTGGAGGAACACAAATATTCAGTTCATCAAAGGTAACCTTCTCTTCTCTCACCCAGACACTATCCTAGTATTTACATATTCTATCCCCATTTAATCCACAAACAACCCTATTTTACAGGTGAGGACACTGGGGCTTGGATACACTTAATAACTTAAGTGATTAATGGTCCATCAACTTGTCAATGGTAGAGCTCAAGCCTGGGTCTGAATTATCCCAGCCCTGTCAGAGCATGTCTGTCCCTGCTTCCAGCCACACCGTGCTGTCCCCCTTTCAGAGTCTGGCCTCTAAAGCCAGCATCTTTACTACATTTCTACTATCTTCAGTTCACTGTCTAGAACAACCAACACCAGCCCTGGAGAGGTAGGCGATCACAATTAGATACCCCGACCCAGCATTCTGTGCCGGTGTCCCCTCTTTATCACGAGTGGTCCTCTTTGAAAAGGATAGACAAGGAAAAAGGTAAAAGAGTGATGAAGAAACAAACTATAAATGAGTATTAATCAAGGCTTTGCTGAATTCGGTCATACACACAAGAACTTATTTTCATCACCACTACATCCCGCCTCATGATCTCTGTTCTCCAACAAAATTTGTACCTGTTTTTAATACCTGTAACTGGCTAATTGAGCATCTGCTATTGTGTTCTTGACAAAAATGCATAACCTGAATTTAATCAGGAGGAAACATAAGACAAACTCAAATTCGAAGGGCACGCTATAAAATAATTGGTTAGTACCCTTAAAAAGTGTCAAGGTCAAAAAACACCAAGGAATTAGTCCAGATTAAAGAAGAGTAAACTGACACGAGACTGAAGGTAGTATGTGATCCTGAGTTGGTCTGACCCAGAAAGTGTTGGGTCTGAGTTGGGCTGACCCACCCATGGGACAATCTGAATAGGTCTATAGATGAGGCAGTAGGCTTGTGCCAGTGGGAAGTTCCCGAGTTTGATCCCAGTACTGTGATTGTGAGACATGGTCCCACTTAGGGAATTTGGGTAAAGAGAAGGTGAAAATCCTTTGTTCTGTTTTGGCAACTTTTTGTAAATTATTTCAATCTTTGTAAATTATTGCAACTTTCTGGAAATGATCTCAAAATGAAAATTTTCAGGCAGTTTTTTAAAAGCTACAGAGTACTGGAAAGAAGCAAAGAAGTTACCCTCCCAAGTACAAGTAGGCCTTCAGGAAAGTATTTAGTGAACCTAACTCCTGGGTCATATTTTTGGTCTCAACCCAGAATGTCAAGAGGAGATGACAGAAATTATTTATAACAAGACAACTAGGACATTTCTATTTGGGAGCCATGATCCAGTGTGCTCACAGCAACAAAGCCCGATTTTAATACCAATTTTTGAGAGGCTTTGATCTGAAAGATAAATGCAGATAGGCTCAGTGCCCGCAGGTATCAAAACTTGCCATTTCTCCTAAGAGCCAAACGCATCTCCAAGATACAATGTTTGATTATAACAGAAACTTTTGAAAGAAAAACATGTCAATCTGACACATTTCCTATAGAGGAACACATTTCCCTCCTTTTAATTAGGGGGATTTATTCCCTTTTTTAATATTTTCAAGGCTTTCAGTCTCCAAGAATTATTAAACAATGGAGACATTGTGATCCGAGTGGAGCAATTTCTTAGGATTTATCTCTGCAGCCCTTCCTGAGGCTTCTCCTTGTTCCAGGCAGCTCATGCAGTCTGAGGCAGAACACCTGACCATGATCACAATGTGAAGAATGTGAGCTTTCCATTCTTCTGTTAGGTCAAGATTTCCATCCTGTACCTCTTGAGTCTGCACACTTACCGATGGCAAATACAGAAGCAAATATCTTATACTATTTTATGTCATTTTCAAGTGTTCCTGAAGTCCTAGGGGGTCTCCTTTCTAGATCCCTTTTATTTAAGGTTTGAGATAAGGGACATCGGGGTGAGGAGGGGAGCTCACTGCTACTTATGTTGGTAACTTACATGAACTTGCTGGGTTTTTTATCAGCTCCAAATCTTGCTGGGATGTGCCTTTACCTTTGGTCTTCTCTTTTACTTCCCTTTTTCTCATTTTCCACTTGATTTTGCTCCCACTACTCCTTCTGTTTCCTCTCCAGTATTGCAATAGCTGCTAGAAATAGAAAGATGAATAGAACAAAGTCCCTGCCTTCAAGGAGGGCATATAAAGAGGGAAAAGTAAGGGGGGAGGGACAAATAAGGGAACCACTATGGTTCTTGTGAAATGACACTAAAAGAGAGGTAGGTTGAAGTCTGAGGAATTAATTGGAGGTGACAGGCATTTACCTCTGCCTGGAGAAGGACAGGAAAACCTTGCTAATGAGGTACATTTGAGCAGAGTGTCCTGCAGAAAAAAAAATTAGGAAACCAAAAAACAGAGAGAGATGGTGACTCAGTGCAAAGAGGCTCCAAGGGCAAAATAATCTTTGGGAAAGAGGGGGAGAGAAGTTCAGCGTGGCTGAAGGATGTTTGTGAAGTTTTGTCTAGTTTTGAAACTAGGAGTCAGGTGAGAGCCATGCTGGGAAGGCTGTTACTTTCTTTTAAAAATATATGTTTGGGGAATCATTTATCTAGTTTGTCACAGAAATTCAGAACCACACTTGTGAATTTGAAAGCATTTTCAGTAGTAGAAACACCATCAGAAACTGTCACAACAAGCAATTATTAAGTGCCTACTATTTTGAGCTCAAGGTCAGTGTATTAGTCTGAATGTTTCTACTTAAGCAAACAACTTTAGAGAAATGAAGGAGTTTAAATTTCTTATGGCTGATTTTTTAAGCCAGATTTATACAATCCATACTCTTCAAAATGCTTCCTCAATTACAAAAACATAGCCAAATCTCCATTATTTAAAATCTGATGAAAGTTAAAAAGCATTATTAGATTTTCTTTAGGTCCGTGTATGACAACACGTTTTCCATGAATATTTTACACTCTCTATAATGCTTTTTAGGTTTCTGGTTCTGGATACAGTAGAGTAAGCACACTCCATCCACTCTGGCCCACGGAATACCACTGTGAAACGTGGTCAGAAAATATGGAACAGGTACTGGAGGGCTGTGAAAAGTAAATAGTAGCAGGTCGATTGAAGAAGAAAACCAGAATTAGGAGTACCACCAAACCGACAGTGAGGTTAGCATTTTGTTGTCCTCTGCTATCTCCCAACCAAACACAAGGCTATCTGATCTATCTCAGTGGTTACTAATGTCTGTTGTTAAACTGGCATCTGGAATGGATCACTGCTTACTAGCTGTAGGACCTTGACCACGTCTCTTTCCACCTCTGGGCCTCCTCTGTAAAGTGGGCTGCCTGATCACTTGCTCTTGGAGGTCCCACCCAATGCAGATGCTCCAAGCCTTCACAGATGACTTCTAAGGAGCACCAAGAGGCAGAGGTAGGAAGCTAATGAGGCTGCAGCTGAAGGACCACCCCCAGCCCCAATCCTGGTGACCATTTGAGTTTGTAAAATTTGCCAACTTAAAATAGTTAACCACAATTGGTTAAGACCCTTGTCTCCTTCCACTGTGGCTTCCCTTTAGGTCAGGCCTCATTTTCATGTTTTGTGTCCTTTTCCTTAAAGAGGATCCCCCAGATTATATAAGCTTCAGAGCTTGAAACCTGGATCTGCCCCCATCCTATTCAGATACTTATAACAAAGATGGCATTCAGCTAGGAATTCTGATGTAAGAATCCACAGGTATTTTATTGGAAATTCATTAACAGGTTCTTGTCTTAGAAATTCAAGAAAAGGGGGCGCCTGGGTGGCTCAGTGGGTTAAGCCGCTGCCTTCAGCTCAGGTCATGATCTCAGGGTCCTGGGATCGAGCCCCACATCAGGCTCTCTGCTTGACAGGGAGCCTGCTTCCCTCTCTCTCTCTCTCTCTGCCTGCCTCTCTGTCTACTTATGATCTCTCTCTGTCAAATAAATAAAAAAAAAAGAAAAGAAAAAGAGAAATTCAAGAAAGGAAACACCTACTTTTCTTTCAGTACACAGCTTCACATGACTTCTTCAGGGCTTCCCAGAACCTTACCACCTTATGGTCATTGTCTGTTTCATGACTATAAGCTTCACAAGAGTAGGGACCATGTCTTTTCTATTTGCTGATGTGTTCCTGGCATCTGTTTGCAATGCCTGGCCCAGAGTAAGTACTCCATAAACATAATCAAGGTAAAGCATTAGTTTATGAAGACCTGTTATCCTTAAATATACCTTATCTTTTTCCATGAAGAATTTGAGACTGAGCACTCCTACTCTGGGCCAGGCACAGAAAGTCGCAAGCTCATCTAGAAAACCATTGAAAGTATGTTACCAATTGACTTGCATGTCCAAGATATGAAGCACTTGCTGCTGTGGTCAACACTGATCTAGCAGCGGAAGTGTAAGCTGAAGTTTATTTAGGAAGGAGAGCCAGTGCCGAGAGTATATGAAACCCTTCTTCTCTTCTTGCAATGCACTATTCCTCACTTAAAAGGCACTGAATGAGCCAGAATTTTGATTTTGATGGCCAAAAAAGACCCCCTTCTTCCCTTAACTGTAGACAGGTAGATTTTCCCTTAGGCCGCCTTGATGAATAAATCAAATGCCCCTCTTTTGTAGTCACATCTTTTCTACTTCTCTGAACTAGAATTGTAGAGGCCAGACTATGGACCTCTCAGGGGTGGTGGCGGTTCTTCAAATGCCCCCCTTGTTTTGCTACATCCCACAGGCTAGGAACTGCCTTTCTCTCCTGCTCACATCTTCCAGGTAGGTCCAGCTGCTCAGTATTTTCTACAATGGCAGCAGCAAAATCCACAGTTGAGAAGTCTCCACCCAGGAGCAGAAAGGCCATAGAGCTCAGGAGCGAGAGAGACAGCAAATGTTGATGGGGCTTCAAAAGAGTAGAGAATGACAGCGAGAGGGGATTAAGAAGAAAAAGTGGTATGGGAATTACCTAAACTAATTACATAATCTCATCAAAGGAAGATTCCCAAAAGGAAATGGAAATTGTGGGTGGCGCAACAACTCTAGAGCACAGAGAATTCTGTGCTTATAATATAAATATTCAGCAGAAGAAAAAAATCAGCATTTGGGTAGAAAAGAGTAGGCACGTCCCCTCTCTTGTTGAGTGGTTGTTTGTGGTGGCCGTTTCTAAACTCACCGCACCCACCCAGGCGACTGGCCTGCCATCCTTGTCCGGAGCAGCCAAGGGATGTGGGTGGTGTGGGCAGGGGAGGGGGCTGCTTATGTGGCAAGCTATTACAGGTTTTCATTTTGATTTCCCTCAAGCTCTGTGGGTGCTCTGCACCTCAAATTCCCAGCTGTACTCTGGATAATGAGGAAAATTATCGGCCTGACCTGGTCCTTTAATTTTTTTCCCTCTCATGGTTTGAGCTTTCATTAGTTTTCATTTCTCATTAAGAGAAAAAATCAAAGAGTGGGAATTAAACACCTCTTGATTGTTATCCTACTGAAAATGGGGAAATTGAGAGTTGTGGGGCAGGAACTGAATGAAAGGCCCAGCCGAGATGACTGAGTCCCCATAGGGCATGTCAGAGGCATTGGCTGTCCTTCTCCTCCCCCTTGAGAACAGTAGGGAGCCATCTAACACCCAGGAATGCTTGGAGTCTCTACATTTAGGACTCAGGGTTGTAAAAATCTGGCACATTCTCTGAGCAGAGAGAAGAGGCTGAAATCACATTGGGCTTTCCTCTTTTTAAGCATTGGCTTTGGGTTCCCATTAAACCTTACCCCTGCGGACGCCGCTCCTCAGGTATAGAGGCTGTGTCCAGCCCATCTGTAAATTTCATACAGGCACGTGGCAGTATGTCAGGCATGTGGCAGGCTCGGCGAATGAATGGAGAGCGTGAATGAACGCATGCGTGCTGAGATGAACTGACTGCTCTTAATTTCTGTGTTTGCGTGCATACTGAATATACCCCGCCTCGCTACATGAAGGAAATAAAAAACAGTATGGTGGTTGTTCCAAAAAAAAATTAAACCTAGCACTACCATATGGTCCAGCAATTTCAATAAAATATATACCTAAGGGAATTGAAAGGAGGGACCTAAACAGACACTTGTACACCAGTGTTCATAGCAGCATTAATCACAGTAGCGAAAAGGTAGAAACCAAGCAAGTGCCTCTCCACCATGGACAGTTCGGATGAGTGGACAGTCCAGAAGTGTATATCCATACACTGGAAAATTAGCCAGCCTTTAGAAGAACAGATATTCTGACACATGCTACAAGCGGATGAACTGTGAAGACTAAATGAAATCAGCCAGGCACAAAAAGACAAATATTCTCTGATCCCCTCTATATGAGGTACCTGATTATTCTTTAATGAGTACAGGGATACAGTGTGCCATGCTGACAGTCACACCACAATGTGAACATACTTAACGCCACTTAACTGCGCGCTCAAAAAAAGGGAGAATGGTAAACTTTATGGCTGTATATTCTACTGCAATAAAGAAGGAAGTAAAGCAACCTTCACTGAATGTATGGACATTTCTGAGTCAACCCAGGGAACATGGGGGCTGCCGGTATAGTTTGATGCCAGCTGTATGTGAAGAAGGGGGCCACACTGCTTCAGGGGAATGTGGGCCTTCCTGGCCTTCACAGCTGTGCAGGCCCCCTTCCCCCATGTGGCTCCGTAAAAACATTCAGAGTCTGCCATAAAATGCATCTGCCCCAAGCTTTGAAGGCTGGAAATTACAGGAGATTCTGCCTTGTCCCATGAGTTGTACCACCCACGAGTTAACCTCATAATCACTTACTTGTTACCGCAGACCAGCCTCCAAGGGACAAACTAGCAGTAAACCTCTTTGGGTTCAACTCTTTCTAGACGAGGAGCAATATGCCAGAGCTCAGCAGTGCAGACAGAAGGGACTGAATTTGAGCTTCAGTTCTCCCTATTATGACTTGTGTGGCTTTAGGCAACTCACTTAAGTACACCTCAGTTTCCTCATCTATAAAATGGGAATACGACTGTACCTACCTCACAGAGTTGTATGAAGGCCTAAATGAAATAATAATGTAAGTGCCTAACAGAATGGCCAGAGTAAAATGAGTATCAAATGAATACAACTTTTGTGAAAGAGATACATTACAGGTGGTAATGGGTAGAGCAAGGTTTGTCGCTCATGTCATGATAGGAGTTGAAATATACGCTCTGAACAATCAGAACCTCGCACAGGCCAGCCAACCAGAAGAAGCCTCGGGGATGAGTGGGATACCAGCAGGTGATTAAATGGGGCTTTCTAGGGGGATGGGTAGTTCTCAGAGAATCATTTTTACTTCTTCTTGCCCCTCATCCAGTTTCCTAATCTTTGGAGTAGTTTCCTCTTGGAGATAGATGTATATCATTTTCTCACATCTACTAGAAGGTTTACTCATCCATGCTTAGGAAATATCTCTAGATCTGAATATCCAAAGAATTTAGAATTATGTTAGCATAATGCCAAGTAAACAGAAAACCCATTAAGGAGCGTTCCAAGATGACATCATTCCCGTCCCTATGATGGGACCTCTGGCTGCACACTGATGCTTCTTCATGCTTTCAGTCAGTCAGGTTATCATACTGATAGTGTCGAATTGAACTCACTGACTTTAATTATTTCTTAATTTTAATTATTCAGGTGGATCTTCCCAAAACCTGGAAAAATTTCTAGAGACGTAAGTGAAAGAGGGATATACGAAGTTGTTTTTAAATTGGGTTTCTCATTGTGAGGAAAGAATGAAAACCCTCTGTTGTCACCCTGTAATCACTTGTACTAAGCATCAGTACCTTGCTAGTGACTCCCACACACTGGACATTATCACTTCTTGGACCAGTGGACATAGAAATTGATTAATGTGCATATGTCCTTAAAGAAGGATCATAAAAATGCATACAAAGAGGGTCAAACTTAAGTCTAGCTGAAGTAGCTGGAAAAAAGGCAAAACAAAAACAAAACAAAACAAAACAAAAACCTTCATTTTCCCACTTTATGTGCTCATTTTGAGCTTAAAATTCAGAAGCAAGGCCCTGGCTGCCCAGAATGGAAACATTGGGAAGCCCTGGAATTTCGAAAGTTCAATACTGGAGCTCAGCTATCCAGATGTCCTACAAATCTGGACAGAGGGAAGCCAATAACACTTGAGGACAAAAGCTGTGAAAAATCCTAAGAAGATGGTAACGTGTCTGCCTCCTGGAGACTTCAGTCCACCCTTTTCAATTCTATGCACTTAAGCGGTCTTCCCCTCATGGGGAAGTAATTTACAGATTATACAGAAGAAGGGGAAAAGAGGAAGAGTGATCATGGAAAGAAAGAAAAATAGCAAAAGTTACCAAAGTGGGGGGTGGGTGGGGCACACAAAATTCCTTTCATGGGCCCAGGCTGTGACATCAGCTAAGACTAAGTTTGGTTTCTGAGGTTTTGCCATTCAGAGTCCATCTCTGGCTTCTCAGTTTGTCTAGGAACCAACTGTTGGACCATCCAGCCATCGTCATATATGCCATGATTGGAAATGATGTCTGCAATGGGTGAGTTACAGAGAAAGAAAGCTTTGAAAATTCTTGGACTCTGGGTACCCACCCCGTCTTCTCTTCTCCACTCCACTGTGTTACAGTACCCTCCTATTGAGTTGAATTTCTCTGTCTTAGCAAGTCCTAGACACATATGAAATTGATAAAAACAGCCCGTAAAGCTGGAAGACCCTTTAAAAAATATCTGATCCATTAATTCTCTGCTCTGATTCCCAGCAGATGGGTATGTCACGATATAAGTTCTCAGTTATATCACAAGATATATGCTGCTACTAGCCAAGAATCCAAGCCTGAATATCATGGCCTTTTAAATAAAACCAGGCTGAATCACAGCTACCCCATAAGAATAGCTTCCTCGCTCACATTCTGATGTCGGTGTTCATGCAGAGAGAAAGCATAGACTTGGAGCATTTGCCAACAAACTGTATAATTTACAGCCACTCTTATTTATGCCTATGGCCCATAGTAAGAAAGCAATTTTGCTAAACTGCTAATATCAGTAGTGATTTCAAAATGTTGAATGCCTTAGTCTCCCACAACATTTTGGAAGGTTTCTCAAAAATTGTGTGTACCCCTAAGAATATGCCGCACATGTGAATGCCATCTGTCCTGTGATTGTGGCCAAAAAGGAAAAAAAAAAGGTGAGATCAGATCTAGAACAACTCCCCAGTAGCCACCCACCCACCATCTCAGAAAACAGAAAAGTAAAGCCAAGAGAGATTATGTGACTTGCCTGATTAATTGATTAATGGCAGAGCTGGCCTCCAACCCAAACGATACTAGAAGTAGGTCATCCTACTGACTGCCTGTCCTTTGCTTTCACTCACCGAGCTCTCTAAGCCTGTGCTAAAAACCCAGTTCAATATTACTAAAATGTATTTGCCCTCACCAACACCTCCATGAGGTAAGAAAGCCCTGGAACTCTCACGGTGAAGGAGGTGTAGACCTAATTAGTGAAGTGAGTTCAGGTCAGTAGATACCATACTGCTGTGCAGAAATACTGATGTGCCAAACTCTGCCTTGGCACCCCCTGGGTTGGTTTACCACCCTCCCCCGAACCCCAAAGCTCCCAAGAAAGACTCAAGTCCCAACTTCTGTGATGAGCCACATAGAACTCTCTGGCAAATAGCAGACACACCCCCAAACTCTCCATGAACCAAGAGTCACACTACCCCCTAGCAGCCTTAAGAGGAAGTATGATTGTCCCTATTTTGTAGATGAACAAACAGGTTCTGCAAGGTTAAGGAACTTGCTTATATTGCTACAAGTAGCAAGGCTGAGAGGCAGACCAGGTTCTCTGAGGAAGTTCTGTGATCTTTTCATAGTCCACACCTGCCTTAACTGCGTTCCTTTAGGCGATCACTTTTGTAAACATATGTACTGACCACCTACGGTGTGCCAAATGCTGTACCAGGCTCTGGGACATAATGGCAAAGAGGCCACAGTGCCTGACCACAAGGAGCTTATGGAAGGGGAAGCACTGAGCTTCAACCCCAGCCCTATCACAGAACAGAATGAACCTGTGTCACATCAGATAGCATACCTCCAGCCTCCGGGATCAAGTTCTCCCAGAGGAGACACAGAGCAAACCACGGCTAATGAGCCCAGAACACCTGCAGAGAGAGGCTTTGACTCCAAGAACCCAAACCTCTCCACCTGCATTTTCCAGCAGAACCTGCTTACTCAGAGTCCCTTCCAGCCCAGGCCTGCTTTTCCTTTTCCAAGGAGCCAAAGGGCAGGCAGACATCAGCCAGAGACCTGTGCCAGCCTCTCCCCCCGCCAGGGATCTGGGCAGAGAAGCAGCGAGCATTTGGGTGAAAGAACGGGGTTGGCAGCGTGGGATGTCCCCGCAGTGCCCACTTTGCAATGTCCTGCGGTGGGGTTAGAAAAATAAAGACAGATGGCAGCTGTACCTCCCCATCTGCCAGCACATCAAGGTGGAGCAGACAACCCAAAATGAGCAGAGCGATCGCATAAAAAGCTCAAGCCAGCAACGAGTTGCATAATAAGTCCGCCCTGGAACAAGTTTGGGGATATTGGCTTGACTTTTTTCTTTCCTTTTTTTTATGATGATGCTAGCATTTACTGAAATAATGCAGCCCTGTGCTTTTTCTCAATTCTCCAAACTCACGCAGTTACTCAGTAAGTACGTGCTAAATGAATGAAGGTCGTGATTGGAAGATAGCTTTTTAATGTCTGGAATTTAAGAAGAAAGGTCACATAGACAAACACAGCTTTCCCCTGTGACTCTACTCTGTTTGGCCAAAGCTAATCCAGCTTCCCCTGGCTTGTCCTATCACTGCCCTCGAAAGTGATGGAATGCCTATGATACAAAAAGAGAAAAATGCCTGGAAATAGGGCAAATTTGAGTGAGCTAGAGCAGCAGAACCTTGAGTAGCCCGGGTGGCCTGGGAAAGGGAGTGGCTTTAAGGGCCTCAAATCATAAATCCTTCCTCTACCCCACAACATGACATGCCACATATACTGACATGGTTCAGTTTTGTTTGTTTGTTTGTTTTATAATGGACCCAGAAATAATTAATTGTGTATTCTTCACCTAATGGAAAGAGCTAGGACCACCCTGCACAGGTTGTCTGTGTTCCCTGGCATCCAAGTTGTTTTGTTTTTTTTTTTTTTTCCTGGCATTTTCTTTCTTTCTTTTTTTTTTTTGGGGGTTTTATTTATTTATTTGACAGAGAGATCACAAGTAGGCAGAGAGGCAGGCAGAGAGAGAGGAGGAAGCAGGCTCCCCGCCGACCAGAGAGCCCGATGCGGGGCTCGATACCAGGACGCCTGGATCATGACCTGAGCCAAAGGCAGAGGCTTTAACCCACTGAGCCACCCAGGCGCCCCTGTTCTGGCATTTTCAATGCCAATGTTTCCGATGTCACCCAGGGCAGCCAATCAGCACTGCATTAAGAGGAAACCAGCAGGGGTGACTAGACGCTGGACATTAAGGATGGCACGTGATGTGATAAGCACTGGGTATTTTATAAGACATGAATCACTGACCTCTACCTCTGAAACCAGTAATATATGTTAATTAATTGAATTTAAATTTTTTTTTAAAAATTTAAAGAAAAAAGAGGAAACCAGCCAACATGCTGATAGGTCACTGGCCCCAAGGAGCCTGCACTGGCAGCAAACACTCCATTCCATCCAATCAAGTGGTAGAAAAACCAGCAGGGAAGGGAATGCACAAAGGAGTTCTTTCTCCCAGCCTCCTCGTGGAGGCAGGGGCAGCCAAGGGAAGGATAAGGAGGTTCCCAAACAGCCAACATGTTCCAGGTCACCCCCACGTTCAGGGACCCAGGATCTCCATGCGTGGGGTAATGTGGGCCCGCTGAGTCCCCAGCCCTCCCCAGTCTGTGTCAAGATGCCTCCTCAAGGCGGGTCGGTGGGAGGTCAGCGATGCTGTTACAGCGGGCTGGCCTGAAGAGAAGGGCTCCCTGCGTTCCTGGCCGCTGAGAGAACTCAAGTGCAAGCTTGAGTGAGGGCTGAGCACTCAGTCGTGACGCCTGTCTGGGCTTCAGCTGTGGTTCTGGGAAATATTTTCCACAGAGGCTGTTTGCCTTCTGGCATCAGCCAGGTGAAATCTGCCTGGAATGGTTGCCAGGGTAATGAGAGAGTCACCGCCGGCCCTGCACCCAAGTCACAAGTCTTATTTTCACGGTCAGACACAATTCATGAGGATAAGGACAGGCTCTGAGCCACCCAGGGGGCGAGAATCTTTCTCTGTGGCCGGCCGCGTACTCCTGACCGGAGAGCCCAGCCCGGGATGCCAGTGCTCCCTCATCATTTCCCTGCCGCCAGCATCACGTGCCCCAGGCTTGCCCTGTGTAAGCTCAGCACCCCCTCACTTCTCCCCTCTCTGAGTGGCCGGTGTGAGCTCACCGGTGTGTGTGGAGGGATGCAGGCTCTGGTGTAGGCAGGTAAGCCTGGGCTCACAAAGCAGACCTGACATGTGGGCTGGAGAGGGTTAGACGCCTCCAGCTCAGTCCGCTCAACTTGCAGCGGACATCAGGGAAGGCCTAAGAGATGTTTCCCAAACCGCTGGGACTCCAAGATACTAGTGCTAACTCTCCTCAGAAACTACCAGAAAAGAAGGAGTGGGCAGATCCAAATGGCATTGACAGTCTTTCAGGGACAGAGTCAGAAGGCACCTATGGATACATCCAGAAGGGGTGACCCACCTCCTGTCACTTAGATCCATTTGCCCTCTTGCCTGAACTAAGAATCAATTTGGGGGTGCCTGCCTAGCTTAATCGGTAGAACGTGCAACCCTTGATCTTGGGGTCATGGCTGAGGTAGTGATCCCAGGGTCCTGGGATGGAGCCCCGCATCAGGCTCTCTGCTTAGCGGGAAGCCTGCTTCCCCCCTCTCTCTGTCTGCCTGCCTCTCTGCCTACTTGAGATCTCTGTCCTAAATAAATAAAATCTTTTAAAAAAATAAAGGTTTTTATCTAACAGCACACATGTGTAAATTATGTAGCTGTGCACAATGGAGCAAAGATGACTGGAGAATGTTCTGCCAGCAACACCAAGGCTTCCATTTTGATTTCACTTAGTAATTAGCCATTTCTGTTATGCTTGCTTCAGTTATGGGTGCTTTTGCAAAGCACAAAGTAGCTCAGAATACTTGTTATCATCAGGGTTGTGTCTCTAGCCAAAAAATAATCATTAAATAGGGAGTTTGGGAGACTTTTCTCCATCTTAACTCATCTTGGCTTTATGTGATTGGAGAGCCATAGCTCAGCATAATTGCCTTGTGCCAAAGCGCTAGTGTATCAGCAGGAAAAGAAAAAAAAAAAGAAGAAGCTGAAGTGCCAAGGCAAAAGTTAATAAGCAGTATGTGCTAGCCTTACCGATGATGGAAGATAAGATATCCATTTCAGCCCTGCTGTGACAGTACACACACACACACACAGAGTGAATATCAAGCTTGGTGACTCTGGGTGGGTCCTCCCGGGCTAAGCAAACCCACAAGGCAGTCTGAGTCCTCTTCACAAACTGGGGTCCTTCTAGCTCCTTCTGCACATATACAAGTTAAGCCAAAGCCAGTACCCAGCCTTCGGCCCTTAGTAGGTAGGCACCCTAATCTCATATCCTTATGAAATCTTTTTATTCAGGTTGGAGAGATTTTTACTCATAAAGTAGTATAATTTTTCCCAAGGTAACAAAAAGCATGAATTTAGCATTCTGTTCTATATGCTGGGGTTTTGTAAAATAGGACATCTTTCTTTACTTTCTTTTTTTTTTTTCCCCAGGGCTGGGTGGGGGAGTTCTACGCAACCCATTAGATAGTATAGAAGTATGGACCCCACCCACAGCTAAGACTTTACTGGCAACCCATCAGCCTGGCTCTGCCTTCTCCTCTTCGTGGGTACATCCTGCTCATCACAAATGAGCCATAGTGTTCTTTGCATCCGTGGTCATCCTGTCACCTCTGGATAGCAGCAATTCAGTGATTTTATTTGGCTAAGTGAAATAGGTGGGGGACAAATAGCATAAAATTACAATGCTTTCTGCTCCTCCCATTAAAGCTTTGGTGGAGTTCAGTTTTTTCCCCCTTTGCTTGAGAAAGAATAAAAATAATAGGAGAATCTGTTTTATTTTTATTATTTTTCTGATTACAAAATAACATCTGTTGTGAAAAGTTCAAATCATACAGGGTGTAGGAAGTGAGTTTCCCCATAATCACTCCCCACCAGCCCTCTACCAGCCTGCTCCAAGCTACCCAATAGAGACAGTTTAATGTATCTGCATCCAGATTTTTTCTATGCAAATTCTAACTTACAGACTGATTAATATTCATTGAAATGAAATAATAGTATGCTTACTGCTCTGTAATTTGTTCTTTTCAATCAACAGTACTTTTTAGCAGTCTTTTCCATGCTAATGCATACAGACTACTTCATTATTTTTAATTTTTTTTATTTTATTGAGGTGAAATTTACATAATATAAAATTAACCATTTTAAAGTGAACAATTCAGTGGCATTTAGTAACTCAGAATGTTGTATAAATATCACCCGTATTAGTTACTTTTTTCTTTTTAGTGGCTGCATAGCCTTCTACCTCTTGAATGTACTAGAATTTATATAACCAGGCTTTTGGCTTTTTCTGACTTTACGCTATTTTACATAATGTTGCGGTGTTGCATTGTTGTATATATATCTTTGCACATTTGTGGAAATGTTACTGTAAATTTTAGGGTCAAAAGTTAAGCCAACTTCAAATGTTGATACTTTTTTTTTTTTTTTTTTTTTTTGAGAGAGAGAGGAGAGCAAGGGCGTGGGGTAGAGGGGGAGAGAAAATCTCAAGCCGACTCCCACTGTGCCCAGAGCCCAACTTCAGGCTCAGTATCATGACCCTGAAATCACGACCTGAGCCAAAATCAAGGGCCAAACACTTAACCAACTGAGCCACCCAGGTGCCCCAAATATTGATACATTTTGAAAAATTGCCTCCAAAATTGCAGCATCAATGTCCATTTAGGAGCCCCCTTTGAAGGGATAACAGTGGAGGGGCACTTGGCAGCCTCAGTGGGTAGAGCACAGGACTCAAGGTTGTAAGTTCGAGCCCCATGTTGGGTATAGAGATTACTTAAAATCTTAAAAAAGAAAAATTAAATTTTTTAAAAAGTGATAATAGTGAACATACCTGGGGGCTTTTTTCTGTCCCTTCCTTCCATTGTCTCTTATGCCTCAGGTCCAGCCTGTGAGTAGTAGACTAACTTTTTCTGGTTTGGAACCTGTATTAAGTTCCCAAAAGCTGCCATAACAAAACACCACACACTGGGTGACTTCAAATAACTCTCACAGTTCCGGAGGCTAGAAGTCCAAAATCAAGGTGTCAGCAGGGCTCTGCTTTTTCTGAGAGGTCCAGGGGGAAAATCGTTTCTTGTCCTTTCTGCCTCCTGTTGTGGGTGGGGGGCATGGGGAGGGCTCCCAGCAATCCTCAGAATTCCTTGGTTTATAGCAACATAATTCCAGTCTCTGCTTTCAGCTTCCCATGACCTTCTTTCCTGTGTGTGAGTCTACATAACACCTCTCCTTCTTGGAAGGACACTTGTTTTTGGATTTAGGGCCATCTCGAATCCAGTATGACCATATCTTTACATTTGCAAAAACCTTATTTCCGAATAAGGTCACATTCTGAGGGAAATTCTTCAACCCACTGTAGGATAATTATGTAAATTTGGAATTTTAAGGACTCAAAATAGAAAACAACTTATTCCATTTAGGTTAACAAAAGGCACTTTACAGAGTAGCTGAAAATCTTAGCGAATTCTACAATGTATTCCCAGGTTAATGCAGGTTAGTATCTTAACTCAAACTTAATGTATTCCTGAATGTGTGTAAGTTCGAATTCAATGTAGAAAGGAAGGATGTAGTATGGATACATAATATGTCATTTTATTTCTCAGTAAAATTGTATTTTCCTAACTGTGATATATGTGAAAAGTTTAAAGATGAAGTTACAGATCTCAAAGGGTCAAAGAATAAGTAACACAAGACTCCTTTTGTTCTATTATCGGTCAGGATAGGTAAGGTCATTGCTGCAGGAACAAACAGCCTCAAATCTTAGTAGCATAAAGCAACAAACATTTACTCTACTACATTGTCACCCAGGGATCACCACGGGACTCTATTCCAGGACTCAGATTAGAGAAGCAGCTGCTATATAGAATGTTGCCCAGACTCATGACAGAGAGCATTGTAGAGGTTCTCATATCAACAAACGTGACACGTGTCACTTCTGCTTACAACTGATAGGCTAGATCAGTCGCATGGCCCACCCAACCACAAGAGAATCAGGCAGCCTAACATATTTTGCAAAAAACACCAATAACTACTACATTGTGTGTGGGTGGGGGTTAATGGATGTGTATGCATTTATCCTTATCTACTAAGATATTTTCTATTTCTTTCACTAACAGGAAAGTTGACCCCGTCCCAGAAATGACCACTCCTGAGAAACTGTACTCCAGTATCATGCAGACTCTGAAGTATCTAAATTCCCACCTGCCAAATGGCAGCCATGTTATTTTATACGGCTTACCAGATGGAACATTTCTCTGGGATAATTTGCACAACAGATATTATCCTCTCGGTATTAGTTGAAGATACTTTTACTCTTTAACAATGTCAGTTTTACATCGTTCAAATATATGTAGTTCAAACCATGTACGAATACACCTAAAGTGCCACCACAGGGCATAGGTCAGAACTGGTGGAAGGCAAGAGCCCTGAGGTACGCTTCTAAAGGTCAGTATCCAAAGATGGTCAGAACCAGATCCAAAGTCAGAAAGGGCAGAAATTTTTAATGTAGAATTAGGACAAACCGAAGGGTAAGAGTTTAATCAGGAAACTCCTTTAAGGAAAAGTGAAACCTAGAATAAGTGGATAGAGCTCAAGTCAGAGAAGGGTTTTTCCAAACTTCAATGGTGAGTGCCCCCTGATGGCCAGAATTCTAAGAAATTCTGTGGACCCTGGTGGCAGTTAAAATTGTACACAACACATCCTCCAATGAGCTTGCTTCCTGCTTCTACACTCTCTTGGAGTCCTTGGCTCTGAAATGCTTCAAAGATCTCCAGAAACTGTCAGGAGCATCTCTAGCATTCGAGATTCTTTCTAAACATTGTAAAAGTGATAGTAATTCACATCAGGAAGGGCTGCCATGCTGATCCTTAAAACAATCCTGTTAATCCAATTAATAGTATTTTTGTTAATTCCATTTTATTGGTGAAAAGCCCAAGGCTCCAAATGTTGCATGACTTATTGTATGTGTAATCTGGGTGTAGTAGGGCTCTCTCTCTGTTTGGGAGAGAATGTCCTTTCAAAAAATATTTATTATGTGCCAGGCACTGTTCTAGGTACTGCGTAACCAAAAGTGAACACAATAATCAAAAATCCCTGCCAACATAGGCTTGTATTGCAGTAGGAGTATGCCAGAGGATGATAAGTATTACTAGATAAATTGAGCAGGGAAGGGGTTAGGAAGTGCTGGCCTCAGGCCTCTCTGACAGGCATCTGCATTGAGGGGCCTGGGTTCCCTCCCCTCAGCCCCATGTCAACAACACGTGTGCCAATCTCATTAAAGAGGCGGCCCCTTCCCTGGAATGGCCATAGCCTCCTCCTTAGACCGATCCCTGCTAAAGTGTTCTGGAGGTCCAAGCAGTTTCCAATGAGTCAGGTGAGCAATTCAAAGGGAAAACCCTGCAACTCCTTCCTCAGGGTTCACCTTGGGGGGTGGGGGTGGCATGCTTTTCCTTGCATTAATAACTTCTCTGTACCTTTCCAGTCTCCTCTTCTCCTCCTCCCGTAGTCTCTGCTTCAGCCAACCCCCACCACCTCCCTCAGAAAGTTTGGCCCTTCCTAACACATGAAAAGAGCAGGTTCCCTTTAACCAGTTCTCAAAGGACTGTGGTGCCTTCACCAGGGGGACAACAGTAAATACCCACATTCTAGGCTTCCCACCAATAAGATGGAAGTCATTTTTCCCCTTAAGTTACTTAGTGCACCACAAATATCATTATTATCCTGGCCAAACACTGTCCAACCTCCCAAGAGGAAAGCATATTCCTTCTGTTCCACAGCTTTGACTGTCACCCTTAGAAATAGTATCATGGTCACACAGAGAGCATGACTCCACTCTAGGTTGCCTTAACACAGGAAGGACAGTCACATGAGCCAAGAATGTCTCTTTGAGCCATTGAGGTTGAAAATTTCAGTTCCCCCAACAAATGTTTTCAGATTCCTAGATTTCTCCCATACTAAGAAATGCTTGGGGAAGGGAAGTTAAGGATAGGACAGAAGAGATGGGCTTCCAGTTTACTCTATCACATCAATGGGGACTGGACTTTGGGTTTTCTGACTTCAAATCCCATTTTCTTTCCATGAACTCTGGTTAGACAACTCCATACTTTCTCTCGGATATGCCACACAATTCACTTGACTCAACCACAGTAGGTAATAATGACACGGTACAATTTGGAAGGGAGGGAAAGAGGGCGACTGGGGAGACTCACCAATCACTTTGCTGGATTCTCTAGGCCAGTAGTTCTCACATCGCCCCTGCTCATTATCACAACTGGAGAAGGGGTGCTACTAACATCCAGTGGGTAGAATCCAGACATGCTCCTAAACATCCTGAATGCACAGGACCACCCCCCACAACAGAGACTATCAGTAGGGCCAAGGTTGATGGATTGGCCTTGTCCTCAAATGCCCTTTCACCAGCCACTAATCAGGCACCAGCATTTCACAGCACAAAAGACGAAGAAGGAAAAGGTAGAATGAGTTTGTTCTATATAAACAGACCTGGTTTGGGGGGGAGGGGTAAGAATCCAATTAGGAACAAAGTCGAAACCATCTAAAATTTGTTTAATGTTTTTGAGTTATTATTCATATCCTAAATTATCCCTGCTGCCTGGTTGCCATGGAAAATAAATTATAAATTCCTCAACGAAGCATCGGTATCCTTCCTAGACAGCCTGGGCAAGTAGGTGGGATTTACCCAGCTTCCTCATTTCTCCCTGGGCTGGCACATAACTCACATAAGATGAGAGACTTGAGGGGAGGGCTGCTGCTCTACATCTCAGCTCTGCTCCCGCTTCAAATCCAGCCTCTGGACCTTCGTTCCCATCCGACGTAGGCCAGGGTAGAACAGGTTAAGCCAGACCAGTCTCAGGGTTTGGCTGCTCTGCCTAGGTTAGAGTAGGTCTTGTCTTAAGCAATAGCCAAACGCAGAGTCTGATTCCCAGGGCACTGTGTGAAGGATTGTGTAAGCAAATAAGCAGGGTTTTCCATTTATTTCTGTCTTTGAGCCTAGAAACATGGTGACCATGCATTTTAGACTTGACTTTAGCCACCCATTAAGGATTAAGGAAGAGGTCAGGAAGCAGAAAGAGCCAAACAGAACTCCTGGGTCAGTGATACATTTTCTGTTGCCTCAGTAGGACAGGTAGAAGCTCACCTAAAAAAAGGTTAAATGCTGTAACGTCGCATCAGCAGGTAGTGGAGGCCCAGGGCAAGAACAATTTCCTAGCTCCCTCCTGCCAAGAAGGAGGGGGTAATAAATCCCTCCTGGCATCTCTTAGCCATGTTTGAGTTACTACCCAATCCAAGTCTGGCTGCCAAGGACTGCAACAGCCCCACAGTCTCTACCAGTAATTAAAATTCCTAGCGAGAATGTATAGTGTTTTTGAGGAATTACCAGAAAGTAAGTCTCACACATTAGGATTCTACTTACATAGATCTTTTCAAGCTTGACCAGGGATAAGTGCTCTCAGACACAGTCTATGAGAAAGGCAAACTTTTTTTTTAATTAACATATAATGTATTATTTGCCCCAGGATATAGGTCTGTGAATCATCAGTCTTACACAATTCACAGTGCTTACCATAGCACATACCCTCCTCAGTGTCCATTACCCAGCCATCCTATCCCTCCCTCCCTCCCCACCCCTCCATCAACTCTCAGTTTGTTTTCTGAGATTAAGAGTGTCTTACGGTTTGTCTCCCTCCCCGGTCCCCTTTTCCCATTTTTCCCTCCCTTCCTGCCATGACCCCCCACCCTGCCTTTCAAATTCCTCATATCACAGAGGTCATATGATAATTATCTTTCTCTGTTGACTTATTTTGCTTAGCATAATACCCTCTTGTTCCATCCACGTCCTTGCAAATGGCAAGATTTTGGTTTTCGATGACTGCATAGTATTCCTATATATATATACATACCACATCTTCTTTATCCATTCATCTGTTGATGGACATCTAGGCTCTTTCCATAGTTTGGCTATTGTGGACATTGCTGCTATAAACATTCAGGTGCACAGAAAGTCAATCTTTCCATAAATATGTCTGAGAGACCTATTATGTGCTTTGGGGGTAAAGTTGATACTAAAATGGTGTCCTTGTCCTCAAACAAGAGAGAAAAGATAATTCCACTGGGGAAAATACTGTATAGATCCTATCAGTGAAATCACCTTGTGCCACTAAGATTGGCACAAGCCATGGGCATTCTGGGAACTACCTGAAGTTCCCAGAAGACTACGGTCAAAAAGTCCAGGATTGCTGCCACAAATAAGTCTGCATGTAGACCTTCCTTGAAAGGCCTCTGCCACAGAACATCAACAACTTAATTTTTCCCCAATTACTCTTAAACTTGAAACCTAATATATTTTAAAGTACCTCGCAGCATACCTTATTTTATTACTGGCTTACCTCCTGTCTGAGTTCATGTGGTTTTACTAAGGCTTTATAATTTCATATGGTATTTCATGGAGGCTGATCTTTGTTGGTACTAAGCTTTTATCTGAGTTGCAATCCCACCAGCGTTAAGTAAATGCCAAAGACTTTGCCCTAAAGAACTAAAAAAGACTGAGACGTGAGCTGCTACTATAGCTAGTTGGGGAAGAATATGCCCTCTAATCTTCAAGGGGAAATATGGTGGCCACTGGGCCAGCCCACTGGCTCCCCACTCCTTGTGCCTGTGCATGCGCATGAGTGCGCACGTGCGTGCACACACACACACACACACACACACACACACACACACACACTTATAGTGCCTCAGCCCTCATAATTCCAGTCCTGTTGCCCCTGTCCTGGGCAATTTTTGACCAGCTTTTCTTCACCAGATTCATTTTCTGACCAGAATGTGACAGACACTGCTTCTTTATAGGTACAACATGTAGGTGAGCTCAATCTTTATACCAAGGCTCCTCGATATGCAAGAATACCATTGAAAAGTAATAACTGAAAGGAAAGCGTGAATAACCAACTGACAGTACCAATAGGTGGAGAAAAGCATAAGAATTATTTTCCCTCCTCCCTTTCTTTAAACTATAAGCCCAGCTGACCTTCCACATGGCCAACTCCAGAGTCACCCTACCTTCCATAGCAGAAATCCCGGAGAGAAGGGAAACCAACTCATTATACATTTCCCAGTTCCCTACCAACGGCAGCTAACATGCCCTTATCCTATTCAACAGACCTATCTACTCAACTAAGAATTTTTCCTATAACAACCTTGTCTAATTAGAGCTAGTGCCAGATGAGCAAGAAGATGGGGGGAAAGGGACAGGAATGGAGAGAAGGCTCAGAAGGAGGACACACCTTGTGGTCTAATCCTAAGGTGTGCTGGGACCTCAGCAGTAGGACAGCAGGGAGAGAGGAGTAGGCCAGGATAGACAAGGCTATGGCTGGACTTAGTCCTTAGATGGGAGCCCGCAGATGAATCCCCAGTATCCAGTAGCAGGACAAACTCTGGTCCCTCTGGATCGCAGAGCAATCCAGCCTTGCTGGTGGGAAGGGAGAGTACAAGAGTGTTCCTTATAGTCAGGCCTTAGGTGACACCACACACAGGTTAAAAAGACTTCAGCCACTGGGCAAGGGAAAGAGAGAGAGGCCAGTTCTCAGGGAGAGGGGAGTCATCAGGCCCAAGCATGTCTACAGGGCTCCAGCCAAGCTACCTAAGGTTAATTACAAGGCCGCAGCCCAACAAGAACAAACACAACAAAACAAGATGGCAGAGGGAAAGTTGCAGCTCAGGGGCAGTGCCAACAGAGGCAAGAGCCAAGTCATTGGGACACAGGATGGAGGATGGGAATGCAGGTAGGGGGTGTTAGTCACTGCAGCTGGCTAGGCTGAGACAGACAGGGACACATACAGAAAGGTAAATTACAAAACACACACACACATGCACACATGTGCACATATCCAAGAGAGGGAAAGAAGCCCAGTGGTGGAAAGCAGGATCTTGGAGAAAGATGAGAGCTCAAGGCTTCATGTTGAGCATAAAATGAAAGCAAAGACAGAAGCCAGTGGCTTGGGATTCATCCAAAATACAAAGATGCAGACACCTTTGAGAACAGAGGAGGCCTGGTGTGTCATTGTGACTTTAATGGCGATAATAACCCTGTGGTTTTCCAGGCTTGGGATGCACTCACCCACACAGAGAGAGAATACATATTTCCTCTATGACAAGAAAATTGAATCTATCTTTCAGTCTAACTGATCTGAGGTATAAGTGAAAAATAAGACTGTGTTCTATCACCTTCAATCTTTCCTTTCACTCCAAGATAGGTCCTATTATTTTCCTTTATTTTTTCAAGTGTGAGAGAAGTGTTAATGGATAAGACATCAGTAATTCACCCCTGAGATTTGGGAGGGCCTGGGTTTTGTGTCTCAGCCACACCATGAAAGTCAGATCGCCCCCAGGGGTAGATAGGCTGGGAGGTGAGGGAAGTGGGGAGGTGTGTGAAAAGAGAGAGGAAATAACCCCCACAGATTCTGGGTCTACAATTGATGTTTGGAAATACTCTGGATGAACTCACATATGGTGCTTAACACTTATATTCTTTTTTTTTTTTCAAGTTTTATTTTATTTTTGTAGTCATCTCTATGCCCAGTGTTGGGCTCAAACTCACAACCCTGAGATCAAGAGTAGCAAGCTCTTCCAGCTGTGCAAGCTGGGTGCCCCCACCTTTATTCTTCTGTACCTCTTAACCTAAACCAAAAAATAAATTAGAGCTAGTAATTAGGGCCCAAATAAGATATGCACTGGGCTGTGAAGGGATAGGACGGGTTGTCCTCTCCCATCCAACAGCCACCCATGCACGTTTGGAGGCTTTCAGTCTACCAAACGTCAGGGAAGTGCATGGTCAGAACTTCAGACACCCAGAATGTCCCAGCAGGTCCTCATCATGGGATAACTGGGCAGATCTGAGTATTGCATAAAGTCACAAAGGAGGGTTTGGTCAACGACCACCTTGAATGCTCTTCATACCCCGTAGGAACTTGGCATGTCATACCATTGCCAGGACAGAGCCACTGCTCTGCAAGTCCTTTGTTAGCGGTGTTCCAGTCTGTATGGGGCCTTTGTATCCTTCTACCTGGGCTCCAGATAGGGGCAGAAGCTCTTAGGGCGCCTCCCCAGCTCGGTCTGATTTCTAGGGCACTCAGGCCTTCTTCAAGAGGAATAGCTGAATGAAAACTCAGGGCAGATCCCTGGAACTGCCACCCTTCTCAGGAAAGGCAGGGTCACCCACAAGTGTCCCTAGTTGGCTGCTAGATCTGAACAAGTACAACATACCAGTTCTTTGTGTCTTCCAGGCCAGCTCAATAAGGATGTGACCTATGCACATTTCTACTCCTTCCTGAACTGTCTCCAGGTGAGCCCACAATGACTTGTTCCAAGGCCGCATTCCCTGCTACTGGCCTGGTTCCTCTGTAATCAAAGCCGTGTTTTCTTACTCTCAGGTCAGCCCCTGCCACAGCTGGATGTCCTCCAACAAGACGCTCCGAACTCTCACTTCAGAGGTGGGACTCTAACAGCGCCTCTGATACCATCCTTGATTGTTCTTTCTTGTGTTTACTGCAGCATTTCCACGGGGGAGGGGATCTGGGCAGGGCAAGGGCCTCCAAGCTAATGAATAAAAACATCCAACTGCCAGTGTGTTTGAGAAGCCAAGAGCATGTGGGCTGCCCTGTCCCTCTTTCTGCCATGCTCTGGGTCTGTGGCTCTGACTGTCTCTCAGTCGCTGTCTCTGTGTTGTGCCTTTCTCTCTTGTACACACACATATATAGACACACGTATACCCTATTTAAAGCTGGTCCTAGGCATATTTGTAGACAGAGGAGTGAGCAAGGTTAGGCGCACAGACGACCAGTATTCCCCTCAAGGTACATGAGGACCAGGTGCTCTGTAACCTTCCTCTCTTCTCTGAGGGGATCCATGGTCCATGTACTTATTTCATGGATGGTGGGTAATCTCTTTGTAAGAGACCTATTGATTTTTTTTTTTTTTTACAGAAGAAATATATTTCAATTAAAAAAAAAAAAACTTAGGGAATATAAAAAACCTGAGACACAAAGAATAATAACAAAAATTACCACAAATCCCATCACCCAAGTCAATATGTATGCACGTCTTTCCTATATTACTTTCATAGATATTTGGGGGATTTTTGCCTACACAGTATCAGAGTACACATATTGTTTTGTGCCTTCCAATGTTCATAAGTGATTCCTCCACATCATGATTTTGTAATCATTTTAAAGCATACAGCATATGAATGTACCACAATTTATTTCACCACTTAGTGTTGGACAGATAGGTTGTTTCCAGTTTTTCGTGATGAAAAATAGCACTACGATGAACCTTTTTGTACGCCGATCTATATTTCTTTCTATACTGTGTCTATTTCCTTTAGACACATTCTTAGAAAAATTATTGGGTCAAAGGGCAAGCCACGTTTAAGGGTTTGATCCCATTTCCAAATTGCTCTCTGGAAAGGCAAAACAAATTGACATTCTCAGTCACCTCTCCCATGGCAATATTCTATATTATCATGATTATCCATCTTTTATTTGCCAATCCCATGGGAAAGAAGGGTTATCTTATTTCTTTAATTTTCACTGATTGATTCCTAATGAATGTTAACAGTTTTGTATGTTCATTAGCTGTTTGTGCATGACTAGAATTTCACAGGCAGCATCCCTCTGCTGATGGCTCCAAGAGAGGGTGGGGACTATCCATTTCTTTGTTCTGCCTGAATTGTCTCACTAAAGTCTAGGTTTCACGGAATTCTCCCTGTTTCTTTTGTATTCAGAGAGCAAAACAACTCTCCAATACACTGAAAAAAATTGCAGCCAGCCAGAAATTTACGAACTTCGATCTTCTCTATGTGGATTTTGACTTCCAAGAAGGTAAGTTTTGCTTGGAGTCGGTACTGACACAAGACAGAAGTAGCCACCACAATTTAGAGCCTGACTGAGCAAAACCTTTATAAGCCAACGGGCAGTGGATTGGCCAGCGTGATTCCCACACATTCGGGCACACTCACAGCTCCGAGTACTGAAGAAAGATCGAATGTGAGGCCCTTTCAGGGAGGAGGGAAGCTTACCATCACCTCATTACACCATCCGTTTGGAATCCCTGAACCCACAGAGCCAGTGACCAGTTGGAGATAGCTCTGGGCCGGGAGCCAGCAGATCAATGGAATCACCTAGATCATTCTTGCCAGTTTACCAATGCTCTGCTTACCTGTGGGCTAAAGATGAGTGTGTCAGGAATGAGGGATAAGGCAGTGCCTCCCCTGTGTGGACACGGAATGACCTTGGGACTCAGCTGCAGTGTAGATTCCCAGCCCCCACACATGATGTAACTTATCAGAGCCTTTAAGGAAGGGATCTTGGATTTGCCGGAGGCAAAGTGTGTCCACTCTCCCAGCTCTCTGGAGAGAACACCGCTCTTTCTTTTCTAGCATTCTGTCAGAATATGGGGGTCATTGAGGAGTGGCCACACAAAAATGGGTGTGATTATCAGAGCTACTGATTTATCCTTTAGGTCTTAACTCTGGAAAATTGTTATTTATTGACTTTAATCCTCCCAGCCTCATTTTCATGGCTCAGCACTTGTTATACAAGAGAAAAGCCTCCTGTTGATTGACTGCCAGATGAGATGATGCTAATGGAAAGCTTTACAGTGTATGCAAATGATGGAAGAGGTCTCATCCAGAGTTTATCATCTCTCTCTCCCTGCCACCAACATCCCCAGCCCCAGCAACTGGAATGAAGCAGATGGCCATCATGAATTATCAAATTTTACATTAGCTGACACGTATTGCATTGCATACCCTTGTACTTCAATCCTGAACAGCCTTTCAACAGGACTGATCTCCCTTAACTAGATTTCCTGCCTAGGTGATACATAATTGTCTCCTGGGGAGAGATGTTTTGATAAATAACCTCTCATTAAAATGCAGAGCTAAAGACTCATTAATGAATTCCTGGTGTAAACAAATGCACCACCAAGTGATCTTTGACGATCATCAACCTTGAATATAGATAAAGTTATTAAAAATATAATAAAGCCGAACATTCACATGGGACTTTTCCGAAGTAAACCCTAGCTCTGTCGTTTATTGTCTCTGGGAATGTAGGCAATTCCCTGAACATGTCTAAACGCTCCTTTCCAAATCTGGAAATGGGGCTACCATATCTACATAACAAATCTTTGTGATGACTATATGGAAAAAAATGTGTAATTCTCCTAAAGGCTCTGCCCGGTTCATAGCAGGTGCCCAGGAAGGAATAAGGTCCCCTCACACCCTTGTTGCTCAACATGTGGCTTAGGGCAGGCAGCGTCCCCCCACCCCCCTGATCTGGGGGCATTATAAATGCAGACCCCAGGCCCCACCCCTAATTAGGGCCTACCTAATTGAAATTTGCATTTTAACATAATCCACAGATGACCCGTATGCACGTTACAATTTAATAAATGGGGCTCTGTAATGCTCCAAGGTTAAGGATTTAGTCATCTGAGTTTTACTAAGTCTTACCATGTTCTGTGTAGGTGCTGGGAATATCGCCATCAAAAAAAAACAAAACAGCCCTTATCCTCACGAAGGATAGGGGAGAAGAGCTTCACCCTTGACCCAGTGCTACCCACTTCCCACTGATGACCTCACAGGCGTGAAGTAGAGGCTCATCGGCCCCTTCTTGTCCTCACAGCAACAGTAAATGCAGGATAAAAGCTAAAAGTTCAGTGAAATGGAACATTCTAAACCAAATGGCGGTGGGTCATCTTACAGAGAAGCCTCCTCCATATTTGTCCTTACTTGGCAACAATCATCAGCAGGTCAGGGACTTTCCTGAGAGACCTTTATTAAAAATCAATCCTGAAGATCCAGGTTGGTAGAGGGCCTTCTTTGCCTTCTCCATATGAAGTTAGGGGCACTGCTCCAGGGAAGACATCCAGGGCCAGCGGGAGGGAGCCTACAGGCAGAGGAGGTGGCGGCCCATGATCTGCCCCCCTTGAACAGCCAGTACAGAGGAGGCTCATTCACTCCCAGATCCAGCTCCGTGGGTAACCGCCATCCCTGTGAAGCACATGACCCCAGAAATCATGGCGGTACAATGTGCTGTTGTAGAAAGAGCCCAGCATTCCAGCACCAGAGAGAAATGTGCCCCAATCCCAGCTCAGACACAGAGTGACTGCGTAACCTTGAGTAGTTAAATAATCACTCTGCTTTGCTCTCTTTTGTGTAGGATAACAATAAACCAGGGAGCAGGTGGGCGGGGGGGGGGTAATCCCCAGGGCTGTGTGAGGATTGAAACAACACTTCAATGTAGCGAGAACCCTGTTAGTTGATGTCCTCCCACCACCGCTTTCATCCGTATGTGCTCGACTACGTTCTTTTAGGGCTTATTATAGAAGAATAAATGTTGATTCTCTTCCGATGTCCAACCCACCTCCCATGACCGATCATACCTGTGGATGACTTAGGTTACCAGGCATAAAAACCGCATAGCCACTTAGGAAACCTGTAGTCTTTTTTTTTTTTTTTTAAAGATTTTTACTTATTTATTTGTCAGAGAGAGAAAGAGAGAGGCAGAACACAAGCAGGGGGAGCGGCAGGCAAAAGGAGAAGCAGGCTCTCCACTGAGCAAGGAGCTCCATGCGGGGCTTGATCCCAGGACCCTGGGATCATGAGCTGAGCCAAAGCAGATGCTTAACCTGCTGAACCACCCAGTCGCCCCTGAAACCTGCAGTCTTCAGGTCACATGGAAATCTCCCCTCTCATTTCAGTGCTGTATTTGAGCTGACGACCGCCTCACAAACATCCCCATTTTTCATAGCAATTGGCCTGTTCCACCCTCTGTGACCAAGCAAACTGCCGCTGAGGGCCGCTGTCCCTTGAGGGTACGCATGAGCCTATCTGTTCTCCCCTCTGACAGCGTCAGTCCCACAGTGAAGGGCTATTGCTCATCTCCAAAGATTCTTTTTTGTCTCTTGCTGACTCATCCTCTAACTGGTTATGAGCTAAACAGAGGCAGCAATCTTTCCTCCCTTCAGGAAACCCCAGCTGGAGCAGGTGATATCCTTTTCTCTTTTTCTGTACCGCACCTCCCAAACAGAGGAAGGAAAGTGCCACTTGGCTGACAAGGCCATTTTTACACTGACAGTTTAAATATACCAGCTGCCCTCAGTTTCCAAGACAACTCAATTGGAGTAAACTTGGTTCTTAGTTCTCCCCACGTGTTTGTTTGTAAAACAGCCAATGACTTCTGGTGCTGACCGGAATTCAGATTTCTTGTTTTAAGTATCTGCTAGTGTTGCTGTTCATCCAGGAGCTTCTGAGTGCTTATGACTCTTCTTCAGTGGCTTCTATTGAAAAGCTGGTCATTCGAAGAGCTGCCTTGACTTTACAGATATAGAAAATATGTCATGCATCAAATCCCAAGAGATCATTCGTGATTATTCAAGAAGTTTAATTCAGGTCTTCTGAAGAAACAGGAATTCATTTACCTATTTTTTTAAAGATTTTTATTCATTTATTTGACAAAGAGATAACATAAGTAGGCGGAGAGAGAGGGAGAAGCAGGCTGTCTGCAGCAGGGAGCCCAATGTGGGACTTGATCCCAGGACCCTAGGATCATGACTTGAGCTGAAGGCAGCTGGTTAACTGACTGAGGCACCCAGGTGCCCCATTTACCTATTTTTAATTGTGGTCCCAGGCAGGAAGAAAACAGACCAACTTACCATGCTGCCCCTGCTTGGATCTCCTCCTCTAAAATCAGTCAGAGGGCGCCTGGGTGGCTCAGTCAGTTAAGCATCTGCCTTTGGCTCAGGTCATGATCCCAGGGTCCTGGGATCAAGTCCCATGTGGGGCTCCCTGCTCAGTGGGGAGTCTTGCTTCTCCCTCTGCCTCTGCCCCTCCTCCTCCCTCAATGCTCTCTCTTTCTCTCTCAAATAAATAAATAAAATCTTTTTTAAAGTTAAATAAATAAAACCAATCAGAGAAGAAATAGAGTTCAGTGGTATTGCATTTATTCTAAGAAAGCAAAATTTCCCCCTAAGATCAACAAATATAAAAGGGTCACTCTGTCTAGCACTGGTCACAGTACAGATATAGATAAAACCTTAAACTCTTGCCTGTGAGTTTCTGATTCTCTCTTTAAGTGTTATAATACTGATGTCTACAGATTTGCAATGATGGGTAACCCTCACAGACACAATAATCGTGTTGGAAAATGATGTTTTTCACTCTGAATAGACTGATTGTAGCCTTGGTAACCTGCGGCATTTCTTTTAATGCCTGTTGGATTATTCTCTACGATAAGCCAGTTCTTCTAAAGACTGGACTCCTTTGTAGTGAGGAGGGATAGGGACTTGTGCAGTAGCAGAAACATGTTTCCTGGCAGGAAGGAATATGTTATCACTGACTCCCAATAACAGCCGGACGCAAAATATGGAGGAGTGAGTCGGTGGTGGCCATTTTGCAGGAGAGGAAGCCAATAGGAATTGGTGGTCCTGTGTGTAGGACTTAAGACCACCAGCAGGATTTTTTTTTTTCTGAGCGCTGGGAAGGGCAGCAGTATTTGCAGCCCCTCAGGGAACAGGGATTGGGTAGCAAGCAGGGGTAGCATGCTGCGATAGTAGGGCTAATTACAAAAGCAGCATGGTGCTGATTCAGCTCTGGGACAGCCTTCACTTGCACAGTCAAAGCTTCTGGTAGAATTTCCATTCCTTCCTTTGGGGCATGATGCGGGGAACGAAGAGGGCACACATTCCTGCTCTTGAGTCTTCATGGGATGAAGAGGGAAGAGCTAGAAAAATTGCAGCCACGCCTGCTCCCCTCTCTGAGCGCCAAGGAAGTGAGGGCGGGGTGACGCTGGGAGCAGCCAGCTTCAAATCTCTCTCTCTGGAGGCTCTCTAGGGATTTCAAAATTTCCTTGAGGAGTTCTTCCTGACCGTATAATATCACGATAGAGAGTTCCTGGTGGCGTTGCCTTGGAGCATCTGACAGTCTTGGTCTCTTAATCCTGTTTGAAGGGCAGTTTTATTGCGTTTTGACACTTTGGGGCTCACAATATTTCCTCAGTAGCTATACTCACTCTAAATGTGATGTTGAGATCATTTCATGTAATTGTATTTCTGAGAAACTGTATGATTTTTAATGGTGACGGCTTGACATATGCAAGCAGTATCTGGGAATGGCAGCCCACCTAAAGAGATGTTAACAAAATGTTTAATTTTCCCCCTTCTCTTGCGATACTCTCCCACTGAGAAATGAGATGAATTTACATTGGTGTTGAATATTTCAGAGCTCACCTTTTCCCACCGCCCTCCTCCCTGCACAAACCACATTCACCCAACACCCTCACACATTTTCCTCCTGAGTTAGAAAATTTAAAAAGAGAGAGAGAGAGAGACCATACAACGGGAAGGTCATTTCTGTTGAGAAAGCCTCCGGCCAGAGATAACAGCCCAGAGCAGCCACGACTGAGTAAGCATCAGCCAGGCAGGCCATGGGAAACTCTGACATTTTCCATGTGGTCCTTGCTCTCCGGCACTGACCGTCACTTAGAGAAGCGGGTCGCTAACCCTCTGGTTGTGTGTGCCCTGCAGTCACAGAGGAGTGGCGGAAGCGAGGCGGGCAGCCCTGGCAGCTCATTGAACCGGTCGATGGATTCCACCCCAATGAGGTAAGTGCGGTCACATGGCAGTTGCTGAAGGCTATTAGGTTCCTTGTAAAATATAGTCAGGAGTCCATATGTTTGTCTTTATGCCCTTTTATTCCAGAGAGATGTACTCACGTGTCAAAGATAGACGATTCAGTTAAAACAAACTGAAAATCAGAATAAAAGGCAAGTGAGATCGAAATGATGCCTGGCTTCCTGCATTTCCTGTCATGTGTGCGGGGCAGTCCTCACAGCCGCTGGCATACATCATAGCCTCCATAAAAAATAATAATAATATATCAAATACTCAAAAAAAAAATCACAAAGACTCCTGGAAGCGAGACCTATGAGAAATTTCTTCTATGGATCTTTCCAGAAAGGATACTGGATGAGAGAAAAACAGTGTCCATAGCAATATCCTGCAGTAAGAGCTGTTTCTTAACTAAGATTCCAAGGTTCAGTTCTGGAAAGTAGTTCTAATCTGGCCTCCTCACAGAGCTAGAGGAGCTGGTGCGTAGGACTCTGTCCCTTCCAATGCTCACCCCACTCATTATCCCAACTTCAACCAGAGAAGCTCTACTTTTATCTGTCATATATACTGGACCTGCTTGTGATATTTCTTCATTTATGAAGAAAGAAAGAAAGAGAGGGAAGGAAGGAAGGAAGGAAGGAAGAAAGAAAGAAAGAAAGAAAGAAAGAAAGAAAGAAAGAAAGAAAGAAAGAAAGAAAGAAAGAAAGAAAGAAAGAAAGGAAAAGAGGAAAAAGAAAAGGAAGGAAGGAAGGAAGGAAGAAAGAAGTAAGTATGGGATTAGTCCTGCCACTTTTCAAATTTTGAAAAGCTGGCAATCCTTTGTGACTCTAGCCTTTCTTGCCTAGTTTTAGCAAGGATGGCGTGGCCGTGATAAGGGTCTAAACCAGAGAAGCAGTCCTGGTGTACTCTCCCGGTAGCCTTGGTCTCAGTGGTCAGCCAGGCCACAGGGAGGGCTGACCATCCCCTTGGGAGCCTGAATGGAATGACAGCCTAACTTCCTTCAAGCTGCAGGCTCGCAGAGTGCCCAGGCAGGGCTAAGAACTGTCTCAGAGGAAACAAAAAAGAGAATGCCACTCTGTCTACAAATGAATAAACAGTGCAGTCCCATAAATGCTGGGTAAATTGGAAGTGAGCATCAAATGCCCATTTCCCACTTTAAACAACTGAGAAAATAAATCTAGGAAATGTACCTCAGAATATCTAACTTCCCTGTGTATCGTGTGGATGAATTGATCCAACAGAATTATTGGCTAGAAGCTGGTTAAATATTAGAGTCTGCTCCCCATAGAATGATGACTTTTGTCTTAGGATGATTTTTAATATGGAGACCTTCTTTCTGGCAATAATTAGGCATTGGTTCTTGTCATTCCTGCATATCACAGAGTTTTACTTTTCTCATTCTAGAGAGAATTGTAGATATGAAGAAATGTCAGAGAAGGAGTTAATTAGAACAAACTAAGAAGGAGAAGGTCAAAAATGGCTTTATTTTTATCCTTTGGGACATACTTGTCTGATCCATCAAAAGACCATCCTGTCCCTGACACTTAAAATAATATTAGGGTTCAAAGTCTGTCACATTAGGGCTCTATCTTGCACTGAAACAGCTTTGCCTATAACTGATCGTTTAGAACAGGGTCAAAAGCTGAAAATTGGGGCAGAGGTGGGAGGGGTGGCACCAGGCTAGCTCAGTCGGATAGAAGATGCGACTCTTGATCTCAAGGTCATGAGTTCAAGTCCCACATAGGGCGTAGAGCCTACTTTTAATTAATTAATTAGTTAATTAATTAAAAAATAAAAAAGCAGAAAATCAGTGTGTGCCATAATCACACATTACTCCTGAGAGATTTGTTCCTGTACTGGTGGTCCACGATGGCAGGCTGAAGCCACATTCCAAAGTGAGCGACGGTGGGTAGCCATGCATAAAACCTGCCTGTTTATCGTATATTGAGCCAAAGAGTGCAGACTGCAACTTGCCATGCAAAAGTGTTTAATGAGTGCCTAACACAGTGAGAATTCAAGAGTCAACAGGAAGCTGCCCCTGACATCTAAGGAGATGGTAGTCTAGAGGCGAAGAATGACAAGTGAACAGACAATTAAATACAGTGTGGTCGACGCCTCCAGTCACATGAGCACCAGGCTAGGGGAGCATTCTGCGGGGTGGGATGGGAGAGAGCAGAGTTTGGAAAAGTTTTCAGAGGACCTCACTCGGAGCTAAGAGCAGGAGCTAGTCAAGTGCAGGGGAAGAGGGAGGGGCTGCACAACGTGTTCTGATCAGAGCAAACTGCATGGGCCAAGACCTATATGCAAATAAAATAAATAAATCAAAAAAGCCAGCAGGGCATGTTGGAGGAAATGAAAGTGCTGCAGTATGGCTGGGTCATAGAGTATGGGCGTGGGGTTGAGAGAGAGCAACCAAGCACACTTACTCAGGGACCAGATCACATAAGGTCTGTAGGGGGGTTGACCTTTTTCCTGTGGGAAAGGAGGAGCCACTGAAGGTTTTCATGCAGGAAAGAAAAATAACCAGACTTGTGGTAGCAACTGTAGAATAGTGTGGTGGGGCCCATCCTAGAGACAGGGAGACGGTCTGGAGGGTGCTTCTGTGTGTGAGAGGTGGTGGCCCAGGGGAGTGGGGAGAAAGAGGAAGGTGTGCACTGGCTGGTTTCCCACAGTTGAATCAACAGAACATGGCCATTTACTGGACGTGAGCATGGAAGAGAACGAGATGCTAAGCATGACATGGGAACCTGGAGAGATGATTCTGTTGCTCGCTGAGGTGAAGAACACAGAGGGCAGGGTGATTTGAGGAGGAGTTTGGTGCATGTTGGATTAAAGGAGCCTATAGGACATCCAAAATGGGGGGTGTCGTTTTAGCAGAGAATATACAAGCTTAGAGCTCAGGAAGGGGTCTAGGAGGAAGCTACAGATGTGAGCCGCTGAGCACATTGTGACTTAAAGCCTTGAAGAGGAGCCTCTCGGCCTACCCGCAAAGTCCCTTCCGGATGATGCCCCTTACAGCAGAGGCAGCACTGATGGCTCCTTTTAGAACCTTAGGTTATTATTTAAAAACTAATAACTTAAAACTGCCACACACGTATGTACTCACACATACACACACACACACATAAGCAAATGATCCACAAAATATAGGGAGCTATGGGAGTCCACATCTTTTCCAGATGGGCAAGGTTGGTCTAAGGGCCTCACATTAATGGCATGGACATAATACCAACAAAAGGAGTAGACTCCGGCCACATTCACATGTCTGCCCACCAAGTCCTGTACATCTCAGCAAAAACAGTTGGTGCTGGCCTATAACCACCAAGGAGGGAGCAAACTTTATCCTGTTGGCCAATTTTTTTTTTTTCCTAAAACCCTACAAGAGAAGTACTAGAAGTGTGATTCAATTGCTCCAATTTTCTTAGGAAGGCAAGTTTAAGTATAAACATGAGTTGTGTTGAACAGTTCAAATTTATGATTGATACACTAAAATATTTTGACCAAATTGTATCGACCATCTAAACCCTTTGCTTATATTTTAATGGAAAATAACCAGGCATAGAAAAAAATCTTAGTACAGACTGACAACTGTGTTACCTTTTCATCTCAATGCCCAAATGTAGAACCAGAATTTTAAGAAGTATCTTCTTCAGTAGGAGAGGGGAAAGTAGGTTATAATGCTGGACTTGACAGTTGATGGGATTTGGTGGGTGGGAAGGAGATGACTCACAGGACTGGGCATCTGGAGGAACAGAAGTGAAAAATACCAAGGCAAGGAACCCCGAAGAGGAAGGGGGCAGATCTGAGCATTCTGAATTTGGGGTGCTTGCACAATATCCAGATGGAAATGTCTAAATCACCATTAGATCAAATTGATGGGTTCTGATCTCAGGACAGGGGCCTGGCCTGGAGACACAAGTTTGGAAATCATCAGTATCTAGTTGAGAACTAGAGACACTTGTAGGTTTGAGACTGGCCCATGGGCTCAACTTGTGACCCTGGCCCATCACAGAAGGACCCCCTAGAGAGGAGACCCAGGAGACCATTTGACACCTCCAGTAAGAGCAGGTATAGTAAAGAGGGGAGAATAGCTGACTGAGAAACCGCTGACCAAATACAGAGAAAGTTCAACTTATAAAAGAAATAATACGGCCAAGACCTAGATCTGTGGCCTGTGGAAGCCACAGCAGTTCTACTATTTAAAAATATTTAAAAATCTCTGCAAAGCTAAGCCTCTGAATTGGTACTTAAAAGACCTCTGGGCCTAGAGTCAGACAACAGTAAACAGAAAATATTGGAAGAGCCGCAGACATACATCAAGTCCAGTGTCCTTGTCTACTCTGAGACCACTCAGCTAATCATCCCTGATACCTCCTGCCTTAGCAGCTTTGCCCCATAGAGCTCTCTGCAAGACCACCTCCTCTCCTCTCACGATGTCAGTAGCAGCTCCAACCAGCCTCTTAAAACTCTTCCCGCAAGCAATAAATTTTCCAGGACATTAACTCCCCTCCTTTCTCTTGAACCCTGAACCTTGTGCATCGCTGGAAGCAGACATAAGATACTAATCAGTGGATTGGTTTTTAATTGTATTTATATCTTTGGCTTTAATATTTATTGTGTATATAATTGGTTATTAAATGTTAAAGCCTGTAAGTCCCTGGGAACCCAAGGTCCTGAGTGGACTTGTGGAGTCCCCCAAAGAAGGAAATGATGCTGGCAGTGCGGAGGGTGGAGAGGAGGGCCTCCTGGGCCAGGGAACCCTCAAACATTTTGGGCTGGCCCTGCCCGTGCATCGAGGACTGTATCTGTTCAGTTTGCTTCAGACATAAAGCCAGCTAGCAACAGTGGCTCTGGGATGACACACTGAGTCAGCACAGAGAGGGCCGAGCTGGGAATTTCCATTTTCCCATAGATGTAAATGTTTAAATACATTTTACGCCACTGACATGTTGTTGCTTTACAAACTTAGGATTAATTGGGACAGGAATGCCTGGATGGCTCAGTCCGTTGAGCGTCTGACTCTTGATTTCAGCTCAGGTTGTGATCTCAGGGTCCTGGGATGGAGCTGAACGTCAGGTTCTGCCCTGGGCATGGAGCCTGCTTAAGATTCTCTCTCTCCCTCTCCCTCCCCCTGTCTGCTCTCTCTCTCTCTCTCTCTCTCTCTCTCACTCTCTCTCAATAAAAATAAAATTAAATTAATTGGGTCCAATAGATGATGTTTCTGGGCAGATTAAGAGCCCAGGGAAGCAGAGCCATGCCTTCCCTGTGGTAAGGGCTTCCCTGCAGGCGTTTAAAAGCAGTTTTACCAAGATAGCCCAGAATGTTCTTCCTACAGGAAAAATAAATTCAGAGTTTATTTTTAACTTTGGTCTCATAAAACCCAAGAGTTAAATTTAGCAAGGGTTCAACTTTAAAGGGATCAGGGATGATAAGTTTTTGGTGAAACCTATGCAATCTTGCTTTGAATTGCATTTTTTTTTTAATATTATAAAAAGGTAGTTACTGTTCAGGGTTTGATTTTATAGTTGTCTTACTAATGAGTTCTATTTTTGTAGCAAAATACATAAAATTAGTTTATCAAGTAGGAATGCGAAGGGATCCTGGATCGCGTCCAGCTGTGAGCCCCGCTGGGCCTCTGGTGTGCAGGTGTGTCTCAGGAACCTGTGGGGCGGACCCAACAGTGTGTGTTCACGGGGAGGACCAGACGCTCTCCTGGAGAGGAGCTCGGCGTAAGTCCAACTATAGTTAAGAGAAGAAGCGTGGCTCCGTTTAAAAGCTGTCATCAGAAAGGAGAGAGAGTCTAGAAGACCTACAGTGGCTCTTCCAGAAACTGCGCCAGGTTCCCACCCTCCCTTTCCCCTCTCCGGGCACTCCTGCCTCCACCCCGGGGGATTCTAGGGCCACACATCAACCCTGGAAGATCTGTTTCGCCAGACCCACCTAAGTCAACGGCGGGGTAAGTCCCCCTGCTTTGTTGCCCCTTCTGGGAGAATTTCGAAGAGAAGCCTTCAGAGTGGACCAGGAACCCCCACGTGGAATGGGCACCTTGAGCTTCTGAGCAGCAGCAGGGCCTGCAGGCGGACAGGTGAGGGTGGCCGTATCCCACAGAAGCACTGGGGCTGCAGGAACACCTGCAAAAAGGCAGCAGGGCTCCTCAGAGGGTAGCCCAAGGGAGCCGCCCCACCTGTTGGACTTAGCAGTGGGGTCCGCACGCACCGCAGCGGGGGCTGCCAGAGCTCGCACGCCGCATCACCCGCAAAGGGAGAGACACTTACGGGCCCGACTGAGTTAACCGGGAAGTCCCCCTGAACCAGAACCTCCTCTTGGCCAGCACTGCGCTGGGCGGGAGGTCACCCGCGCACCTGCGTGGGAGGCAGGCGAGCCCCGCAGTCTCGGAACCCCCTCCAGGTGCTCGGTCTCCGCTCCCCGTCCTGAGGACGGACGCCAGGGAGGTGGATGCCCAGAGTCTCCACCGGCGAGCCGAAGGAGCTCGCGCGCCTCTGATGGAATACCGCGCCCTGAAAAAAACCGTGATACAGATCTACCTTGAGCGACACAGAAACACATTCGTAATACAGAGGGAAGCAAACAAAAGCGGATTACAGACTGTGGGGGCGATGACTCAGCCGTATGCGTTTGTCAACGCTCGCGCGGCTGTTTACTCCAAGAAGTTAATTCCACTGTGTGTAAATTATACCTCGGAAAGAGCAGACCGTCAGATGATATTTACAGAAGGATCCGCTCTCTGTGTGCCTCTGTGTGTGTGTGTGTGTGTGTGCGTGTGTGCACGTGGGCTCCCTCTTTATTATAATTACAGATAACTTTCACTTACTCTGTTTTCTCCTTTTGCTTAATTGTCTTGTCGGATTTTTCTCACATGAATAGGGATTGCTTTACTGTTTTAAACCATGACCAGGGAAGCAGAAAAGTATATTTGCGTTCAGGGAATAGCTCACCCAGAGTAATGAGGGGAAAGGGTGGCTGTGCCTTGCCCTGGGTATCATAGGAGTTACAACAGGAGGCTGGTCCTAAGAGAAGCCCACAGTAGATGCTCAGTAAACGCTTGTCACATGAGTGAGTGATGAGAGTGGGTCATCTTACCCCAAATCTCTAGTTTAATAATAACCACATCGCTCTTTCTTTAGACTCAGTGTGTTAGCAGTGCACACTCATAAATATTTTCATCTCCATTAGAGTGACAGCCAACTAATTGCTTTCAAACCGAAGAGTTACCACATGCACAAAGCTGAGCTCTTTCCTTTTAACTTTCCTCTTCTTATCCTCACCTCATCTCCTCCTTTATTAATTTAGATTGGGAAATAAATAACCACAAATGTCTTGGTTTTACATAATTGTTAGGAAGACAGCTTAGGTGTACCACGTAGCAGAAGGGCAGAAAACAAAACAGGAGAACCAGTAATTTTCCACAGACCTGGCAGCAGCTTCCTTTGTTGAGAAATAGCAGGAAAAACAGCCACAAGACCAGCCTTCTGTCTTCAGAAGATGCTGATTGCTTGGTGTCTGAGACAGGAGCAGCCCGTTCCTGGAAACCTGTGGGCTTAATAGTTATCCTGGGGGCGGGAAGGGAGGTGGAGGGGGAGCAGAGGAGGTGGGAATGGGCATAGGCCTGAGTGTGTGTGTGTGTGTGTGTGTGTGTGTGTGTGTCTGTGTGTCTGTGTGTCTGTGTCTCTGATGGGGGAGGATGGCTATGGGGTATGTGGTGCGTGGTTTTGGAGGGTGAGGTATTGGGGGTATGTTTCTATGTGGTAGGGGTGGCGGGGTGTGTTTCTGTTAGGCACCACATGGATATGATCAAGATTACAGTGTTGGATACACAGAGTTTGGGTCCAGCTCAGAAGGCTCAGGAACATATTAAAATACTGGGGGTATTTAATGTAGCAACTTAACCAGTTCTAGTTTTTTCTAACAGCTGCTAAAACCTTACACGCAGTTTAGACCCAGAAAGGTCTTTAAACCATATACTCTAGCCCATTCATTTTCCAAGTGAGAGAATTGCAGCCCAGAGAGTAGAGGGGAACTGCCTAACATCCCTCAGAGGCCTGGCAGCACTACCTGTTGGAATGGTGAACAGGACCTGCCCTTTGGGGACAATGTCCATGTGGTTCTGAATAAAGTTGGGGACATCCCTGAGCACCTGCTCTGAACAGTGCGTTCCCCCCAAAAGGCCTTCAGCAACCACATTTCTCTGTCAGCATTCCCTTTGCCAATGTAGCCAAGTTAGGACATCTGGGCCTAGCCAGGCCCCATCTGCTAAAGAAGGGCATTATCTGCAGAGAAAGAGTCCTCATCGAAGTCATGTTAGTGACGAGCCAGAGGATTAGACAACCAAGACTGGATCCTGCTAACACTAGGAGTAAAGGGAAACCTGCCGTAAAACCAAGCAACGAGAGGGTGGGCGTTAAGCTGGAAAAGCCAGAGACCGGGCTCACCCTAGAACCCCAGCCACTCTCTTTGTTCTTATAGCCTCCTTCAGCTGATGACTCTGCAGCCTCATCTCCCAGGCATCCTTGGTTTCCCAACGTGCCATTCTCCTCCACACCTCTGTGACTTTGCACAGGCTGTGTCCTCCACAAGGTGTACTGTTTCCCACATCACCCATCTGGGGGAACGCCCCCCCTTGAAAACAGCTCAGCCACCACTCTCTTTAGGGAGGACCTGTCACTTCCCCCAGCAGAGCCGGCACCTCCTCCCCTTCCAGCATTGACAGAACCCCCGGTGGGTTTGGTGGCGTCATTTTGCATGTCTGGAGTTCCTTGAAGGAAAGACTTACCCTGTTAATCTCCAAAACCTAGGCCTTAGGCCTGCACTAGATGTTAGCTGTCCACAGATAAATGAAAACATACATTTGCTCTCTGTTACTAAATAAAAAATCAATCACCTCAACGTTAGCAGCTCAAAACAACGCAGAAGTCATAACTTCTGTGAGGCAGGCAGTTTTGGGCGTCTACTTAGGGTCTCACAAGGTGGAAATCCAGGTGTGTCATCCCAGTCCCATCCTCATCCAGAGACTCAACTGGGGAAGAATTGCTTTCAGATTTGCTTAAGTTGTTGGTAGAATTCATTTCCTTGTGGTTGTAGGACTGAGGACCCAGCTTCTTGCTGGATGTCAACCCCTGCCATGCAGGCTTCCCGACAAGCCTTCTCCCTTTATCAACTCCACAGAGTCTCCCAAGCAAGTCTGCCAGCAAAGCAGAGTCTTAGATAATGTTCCACAGTCACTGAAGTAACATCCTTTTACCTTCGCCATATTCCATTGATTAGAACCAAGTGATAGGTCCCACCCACAGCAAGGGAAAAAGATTCTACAAAGACACAAAGCGAGGAATCATGGGAGACCATCCCAGAGTCTGCCCACCAACAAAGAATATGGTAAATCCTGCTGCTAAATTCTTTACTTTGGTATAATTTTCCTTTTGTTCCTCCTTTGGGTTCTCTCTTTCAGGTGGCTTCCCAGCTGTTGGCAGATCGCTTCTGGAAGAAGGTGCAGCTCCAGTGGCCCCAGGTTCTGGGAAAGGAGAATCCGTTCAACTCTCAGATCGAACAGGTGTTTGGAGACCAAGGGGGCCACTGAGTGCCTCTAGGAGACCCACTCCTGGGAAGCTCAGGGAAGCAAGAACTTGGGTGAAATCATTCAACGGATGGTTATGGGGCTGCCATTTTGCCGGCCCATAGGACCCTCTTTCGCAGCAACTTTGCAAAGTGCTTTTCTCTCATTTTGGAGTCAATCTGAATGGCAGTGTGATGCTGAGTGTTTCAGGGAGCAGTCCCCTCCATTTGTCCCTCAAATCACCTTTAATAAAGTGTTGTAGCTGCCATTCCAAGCAAGAGAGGGTATCTCTGCCCTCTAATAGCTAATTGTTCTGAATACAAATTCAAAGTCCAGCGATGCTCGGCAACTTAGCCGGGGTCTTGGTGCCCCAGGGCTGAACCTCAGTCTGTTGCTGCTTCTCTGAGATGGCCAGCAAGCTGGGGTAGCCCCTGGGAAGGCTGCTGGCTGGCTGCCAAGGACTCTCAGAAGGGAACACAAGACTGCAAACACAAAATTTGGTACAAACTTGAATGTTTATCTAGAACAAGAAAAGAAATCACAACAAATGACAATTTTTTTTAAAAAAATTTACAAATAGCATAAGCCCCACAAAATCCAGATGATTTAAAAAATGACAATTTTTCTTTCTTTAAAAGGTTTTCTTACATTCGTTGGCTGCATAATCTCATCATCTTTCCCTATAACAATGACTTGGTGATATCATGGTCTACAGAAAGACAGAAAAGCAAAAATGCGTTGCTTTTTATTGATAATTTAAAGGAGTTTCTTTCAGCTGCCGAACTCATTGGTAAAGTCAGGTACATTTTTAGGATTGTTGTCAAATTGGGAGCATCTCTATCAAATTTCTGTTGAGTGAGAGCTGTTAGAGCTGTGCTTCCTATTTGGAGTATTGTTCATGTTTTGTGTGCAATATAAGCCCAGGAATTCTGGTAAATTCTATTGGACACCATTCTCGTTGGTGTCTCACCTCCCTTGCCCATCTCTGATGCAGCCATGGATTTTGCGGGTCAGAGGGTGTAGGTGTACACCCAGACCCGCATTGCATTGCCAGCACCCGACTTCACATGGGCACGTCTTCCTACATTCTGCCCTCAGGAGCTTGCTTGCCACAGCCCAGAGATGTGGGACTTTTCTACTCCAGGGATCCCAGGAGCCAGGGAATAAATGCACCAGCCACTTCCTTTCATGGTCAGTTTGGGGAGGCATTCAGTGTATTCTCAGGGGCAGAATCAGCCCCTTTGTTCTTGCAACAGTGTGGTCGATGGTGCTTCCTTCTACTCTGTCACTCTCCTTGTCCCCTCATTCCTGCTCTCGGGGATGCTTCCCAAATAAACCACTTGCACCTAAGTCTTTGTCTCAATAGAGACAAAGTTAAAATGATGGTATGTGCAGAATTGTGTATGCGTTATTACTGAATATATTCTTGATATGCAGATGCTTCTCTTTCAACTAGACATCAACGCTAACCAAATCTACTTACAGTACACCATCCATTGCCATGGACCAGTGTCTGACTTTGTGCCTTTTACACCTGTTTCTCCTCCGTGATCCACCGCTTCCCATGCTGGGAGCTGTAGGATACGTTCATACTGTGATCTGCCCATCGGCCCTGCACCCTTATAACCAGGCTGGTGAACCTGAAAGTCACCCAGCTGTGCCCAGAAATGACTTCAAACCACATAAATATTTCCACGTACACCCACCCTAAATGGATCTCCACTTCCGCTGCCCCAAAATTCCCATGGCTAGCCCATAGCCACAAGATGGAAAAGAAAGTATAAAGAGAAGCAGCAATTGTGTTTAAAATACCCTGCTTTTGCCAATTTTACAAGCAGGTAACCATGCGAACGCATTGCTTGGGCCCCTTCTGAGGCTTTGGAAGGGACCCTAAACTTAATCTCTTTTAGACTCGTGGTCAATCCACCTCAGCTCACAAAATTAATTTGCCAGATGGTGTGCCAGTTCCGTTTTAGGGGCCTAAACACTTAAAATGTTGTCGACCCATTAATTTCTGTCCCCTGGACAGAACCCTTACTTCAGCCTGACCAGGACATGTCCTGGGGAGATGGATCAACAGGGGACCAACATGCCAGTGGGAGTCCTCTTGTTTCCAGCAGGAAACACAAATGAGGAAAGTGAATCGGAGCATATAAGATGTGGAGGTGTAAGACTACTGAAATCTTATCTGTCTCCTTGGGGCATGTATCCACTAACAGCGTCTTTGTAAGTCCATCACTGGTTTTGGTGTTCCAACATCTCATGTTATGTTGAGGACCAAGATACCAATACTTGTCATAGCATTGTTTTCTTGGTTCTTTTTTTTTTTTTTTTAATCCTAAATCTTAAGCAGGTAGTCTCAAGACATACACAGAGAACGCTGAACTAAAATTTTGTATTCCTTTAGAAAGAATTCTATTTAATCCTCACTCTTTTTAAGGTGCTTTCAAGTTATTTTATTGCTCTTCTAACTTCTACTTTCCAGGCTACTTGTGAAGCTGATAATCTCATACTGCTTTTGCTGTTGCTGGGGGATAGAGAATTCATTTTAGGCCTAGCCATTTTCCAGAAGGCCCTGAAGGACTAGAGTTGTTTTAAAAGTGTGGAGTAAATAGGGAGATTCAGAAAGTACAGAGAAGAGGTTTCCAGACTGAAACATCCTGAGACCATCCGCCTCCTTTTTCCTACCCTAGAAGTCATCTCTGGCCTGGCCACTTTTCCCTGTTCAAATTCTCTTAGGGACAGAAGCCCCCACATTGGGGAACAGTTTTACCAGGACCATATTTCCCCTCCCCCACTTGAACAGGTTCATGTGGGGAGGCAGACACGCCTTCCTCCTCGCTCCTGGGGCATGACATCCCAAAATCCAAGGGTGGGAACAGATGGCACTCCCATCTCACATTTTTTTTTTTAACAAAACATCAATACTACACAAAGTAAGTGCTAAATACCACTACTGTCTCCTCAAGAACTGAAGTCCAAGGCCAGGCCCTCACCCCGGGATCAGGGGCCCATGGGTTAAGCAAGTCCACTTCTGCCTCCATCTTTATACTCCACCAATCCAAACACATTCCTTCTTCGAGATTCAATCACATCTTTCTCTCTGACTGAGAGATGTTCTGTCCCTATAAGGTGCTTTGTGTACTTCTCATAACTCCCGAGTGTTCAGAATTTACAAGATAGCTGCAGGGCGCAACTTTTATCTTGTATTTCTGCACTGGTGCCTTTTGAGATCCTGTCTTCGGCCTCCATGTTTTCAGAATCATAGTGTGTGAGTGCTAGCCTCAGAGAGGCATGTGAAGGACTTTTCCGGGGGGCTCACATCCCTCTCCATCTCCTTCCCCCATTCCTGCAGTGGCCTCCTGATGAGATGCACTGGAAGAGAGGCTCCAGGAGATGAGAACCTGGCCAGTCATGTTCCCTCCTGTATCCACAGCCTTACAACAATGCCTGGCCCACAAGTGGTGCTCAGTAAGTAGTACCGAGTGAAAGTGAGTGGACGAGTGAATGAATGAAGAAGGAAGGAGACATTATAGTTCCCTTCCAAGTCACACTTCATTATTTCTTGCTACTCAAAAACAAAACAAAAAATGGAGGCTGTTTTTTGACACATTTAAATTTGCCCCATTGGCTCACACTTGTGATGTGAGAGGGTAAGAAAGAAAAGCAATTAATGAGAAGATGCCTTTCTCCCAGGGACCATTGGTGGAGAGGCTTGGGCTCCCATATAATCTTCATCTAAACACCCAGCCCTCTATTTTCATTGGTTCCTCCTACTTTCAGATTGAAGACCTGTCTAGCCCTTTCCTATTGAAATAGAGCTGCTCATTTTCCATATGAACAATTATTAAGAACTTCTATTCTTCCCACCACCACTCCTGGGCATTTTTCATTTGGGAGAGAGCCTTTTGGGCTCAAGCCTTGGTGAAAGAAAAATTTCCAGGGCCCCTAGCCAGAGTAGATCCGCTAAAAATCTTTGTATGCTACTTGTATTGGCACATGACATAGCAGGACCTAAGCCCCAGGAACATGGCTTCCTTCCCCATCCCACTTTCTTACCCCATTAACTCCACTAGAAAAGGGATTCTTAACTAAAGCCCATGGGAACCCTACTCCCCCCAGAATTTAGAATGCCTATGAACTTGTGTGGGGGGAAAAATTGTATTCAAGACCCTCTAAAATGGCATTTCCTTTTATTATGAATGTAGGCAACAAAATAGCTGTATTTTTGTCACAAATATTTACATATCACATTCCATTTGCTGCAGATACAATCAATTCAATTCTCATTATTCATAGGAGTTATGTTTCATTAAGTCATTCTGAACACTGAATTAGCAAATAATGAACCATCGCTCCTAGGGGACATAGAGGGTTATGTTCCTGTGAGTCTCTGGTCATAACATTTATCATTCAGCCAATCAACACATAACTTTGTTTCATGTGTGGTTTTTGTTAAAGACACCTATTTCATTTATAGTCGATTAATTAACATTGAACTCATAGCCAACGGCACTTTAGCTCCCATCAGAATGAAGATTATCTGCGCGTCTATCTTCTCTACAATGCACATCACAGCCTTCTTGCACTCAGGAACCCACGTGACGCTTCAGCACTGCACCTGCATTTTAAACAATGAAATCACCAACAGAAAGCATAAAACTTCCCAAAACTTGAGTTACTTAACAATGTAAAGGCTGAAACAAGAAGACAGAGCACTGCCTTATTCAACCTCAGCTGGAAACATACAGGTCAGGGGACTGAAATTTTCCCTATTCAAATGACTGCAAAAGTGCCATGGATATTTATTTGGGGGTTACAAGTAACCCCCAATTTAGCACGTAGGCAAATTCACAAATAAAGAATCCAGAATAATGAGGATTGACCATTTCTTAAAATATCATTTATGGCCTAAATACTTTGAAATCACTCTAGTTATTAGACCAGTTATAAAAGAAGCACATAAAAAAAGTAAAAGCAAAAGAAGCACATGTATTAATGTATGCCTGTTTTTGATATTTCGAAGTATTTTTAGTAGGGTGATATTTGGTTTCCTTTGTAATCCTGTATGTTCTATTTTTTGCATTTAAAAATGTTATTCTGGAAAAGGATGCTCCAGGCTTCCCCAGCCTGCCAAAGGGATTCATGACACAAAGGGTTGTATGCTTTGGGAGGTGATGTTTGGCAAAGAACCCCACAGTCCAAAAAAGCTGGAAGCATGGCATAATTTCTCTGCTTCCCAAAAAGTCACAGGGCGGAAGTTCTATAGTGAAGAAGGGTGTTCCACTCACCATTTACCCCACATTTTCAACCTAAAGCCTTTTCCCTGTATGATAGCTGTTAACACGCTATAGGTACTGTGCTCTATGGAACTGCCTTGGGAGATCCTGCCTAGAGAAATAGCGTCTGTCCAATGTACTCACTGATGTGCAAGAGGGCAATTTCCCAGGTATATCTAGACTCGAATCACCACTCCTCGGCTTCTCGGTGAGGCAGAATGTCTTTGGAATCCTTCTCATTGCAACAACAGCTTTCGTGGTCAAACTTAAAATGACCAAAGCAGCACCTCTCCAGGACCCTGAGACCCAGTGCACATTCACTGTGCTTTAAGGATTTCCTGATGAATGGATGCATCAATATGCTATTAACTCGTCAGTTTCTCATTAAATCTGAGTACGGAATCCGTGTTTGCCCGGCGGGATGAACTCCTCTAATCTAATCTGGCAGAGGTTCTAGCATAAATATTCATACGAGCTAGGTCTCTTTTAATCTGGTCCTTTTCTTGGGGTAAAGGGGGTTGGGGAGAGGTTTCTTTTAAAGGCTGTTTCTGGGTCGCTTCTTAAAACCACAGTATCCAAAAATAATGGCTTCATCATCACGAATCTGTCGTTAAGAAGGATTACACTTCAGAAGATCTTGGATGGATAGAAATGCAGAGGGGAAATAAAGAGCACACGATGAGGCTTGCTGAGGATTGCTCTGGGCCTTGGGCTCTTGGCTGGCTGCTTTGTTTATAATTAAATACGCGGAGCATTTAGAGGAACGCTTTTCAGCCTCGGAGTGCTACAAATTTAACTCACGGGTTCACAGAGCCTCGGTCAATAAGCAGCAGCTGAAGGATGGGTAGGAGGGGTGCACCCAGGGCTTCTGGGGCCAGCGAGGCTTAAGGCAGCTTCAGACCCCAGAGACTTTCAGTCTCGTCAAAGACTCTGTCCTCAGAGATGCACACTTTACACAGGCTCAGAAAAAACCCAGGTGTTAATATTTTTACAGCAGCCTCCCCATTGCAGTTCTGCAAACATCAGCCAGAGCACAGACGTCGAGCGAGGCTGCTGGGGAAGCAGAGAGCTTTTGAGGGATAAGAAGTGGAGATTCTGGGTGCATACAACTCTTGTGGCAAGAACAAAATTCTGTCCTGCTTGCCTTTGCGAGCTGAGGGATACATCAAAACACAACAAGTAGGGACTTCATGAAGCAACAGGCTTTGGAAGTTCTCATCTGGGTTTGAATGTTGTTGAAGCCGCTGGTGCTTCAGTCACTTTTTCTTCAAAATGGGAGTGGTAGTATCTGCTTCCCGGCCCTATGGAGAACATTAATGGTAAGAGCCGATGCTCACAAAGGGCTGAGTGACATATATTTTGCACTTAAACAACCACATGGGGCAGGTCTACCGTGATTATGTGCTTTCACAGGTAAGGAAACAGAGGCAGTGAATGAGTAACTTGCTGGAGTTTGCACAGCTGATAAATTATGAATCAAGGATTTGAGCCAAGCCCTCTGGCTCCAGTTTCTGCACTGCCAGCCACTAGGTGACACCGCTCTGATTAAGTAAGATAACGTTTATAGAAGATGGCTAAGTCATCAATCAACATTTGCTCTCATGGTCTCTACACCCAGGGTGTAGTTTGGCCACCACACACGCTGGTGTTGGCTTTTTCTGAGGAGTAAAACCAGAACTCATCAACCGATACAGCCCATGCCTCTGTAAGCTCCCTCCTCTCCTGTTCCGTCTTTTATCCCACCTCCCAGCTGCAGGAAACTTGTCCTTAAAAACACAGGCAGTGGGTAGGTCTCCGAAAATGGTGGCCAGCCACTCATGCGCATGCTGCTCCTTCCACAGAGAGACATGGCATCTATTCCCACCCCTTGAAGCTGGCCTGGTCCAGGGAGACTTCCACACCAGGTTAGCACAAGGAGGCAGAGCTGCCCTTTTATCTCTTGGGTCATAGAGCCACCCTGAAGGGAAGTCGGGGCCATGCTGCCATAAGAGCAGCCCTGGGCGATGAGATGCCATGTGGAAGAGAGTAGCCACACCTCGGAGGTGTGAGAGAGGCTTTCTTGGGGTTTCCAGCCCAGCCCTCCACCAGTTGGATGTTGCCCAATGGGCAATCCCAGCCAAGACCACATGGGGGCCCAGCCAACCTACAGAATCATGAGGTATCATACATTTCTTATTCCAAGACTCCTCATTTTTTTAAAAGATTATTTATTTATTTATTTGACAGAGAGAGAGAGATCACAAGTAGGCAAAGAAGCAGGCAGAGAGATATGGGGAAGCAGGCTCGCTGCTGAGCAGAGAACCCGACGTGGAGCTCGATCCAAGGACCCTGAGATAACGACCTGAGTAGAAGGCAGAGGCTTAACCCACTGAGCCACCCAGGCGCCCCAAGCCTCCTCATTTTTTTTTAAATATTTTATTTATTTGACAGAGATCACAAGTAGGCAAAGACACACGCAGAGAGAGAGGAGGAAGCAGTCTCCCCATGGAGCAGAGAGCCAGATGCAGGGCTTGATCCCAGGACCTCAGGATCATGACCCGAGCCGAAGGCAGAGGCTTTAACCCACTGAGCCACCCAGGCGCCCCGAGCCTCCTCATTTTTGAGGAGATTTTTATACAACAACAGTGAACCAAAACACAGGCCTAACCCTCTCACAGCTCCATGTCCTTCCACAGGCCATCTCCTTAGCCTGCACACCCTTCTCTCATTGGAACACTCTTATTCATTCTTCAAGACCCAGCTCACTCCACTGTTGTCACAGATGAGAAGATACAGACACACTCACAGTCTGTTAGAAGGCACAAGAATCTCTAGGATTAGGTTCAGCTGCTTATGAGTAAAGAAATGACAGTGCTTTAAAAAGAGAGAAAATTATTTCTCGCATAAAAGATACCCACCCAGTCATAGTTGGTGCAGGCCTAGCAAAAGACATATATACAAAAACAATATTTTGCTGAAAAAAAAGCTAAGAGGTCTAAATAAATGGAAATATATACCTTATTCATAAATTGGAAAACTCAATATTATTGGGGAGCCTGGGTGGCTTAGTCAGTTAAGCATCTGTATCTTGAATTCAGCTCAGATCATGATCTCAAGGTTGTGGAATCGAGCCCCACATCAGAACCTGCACTCAGCAGGGAGTTGGCTAGAAATTCTCTCTCCCTCTCCCTCTGCCCCTCCCCGCCCTTGCTTGCACTCACGCTCTCAAAAATAAAGAAAAAAAAAAAGGAAGAAGAAGAAGAAAAATATTACTATCTTGTAAATTATACTAAAATTGATCTATAGATTCAACATAATCCTAAACATAATCCCAGAGATTTATTTTGGTTAAAATTTGAAGCTGATTCTAAAACTTATAGGAAGATACAAAGAACTTAGGTTAACCAAAATAATTTTGGAAAGAAAAGTAAAAAACAATGAAAGTGTTTCACTCCCTGACTTAAAACTTACTATAAAACTACAATAATCAAGATAGTGTGTTACTGACATCAAGACACAAATAAGTAAATGGAACAGAATATAGTACCCGGGGGAAAAAAACTCAATATATATGGTCATTTGATTTCTTTACAAAGTTGCCAAGGAAATGCAAGGGAAAATGGAAGTCTTTAATAAATAGTACTGGAACATTATATGTTTTTAACGACCCTCCACCCCAATAGCATACCATATATATAAACCAATTTGAGATGGATTATAGACCTTAATGTAAAAGTTAAAACTGAAACCCCTCTAAAAGAAAATATTTTTAAAAATATCTTCACAGTTTGGGGATAAGTAAGGGTTTGCTAGCCAAGACACAGAAACAATTACAAAAAACAAACAAACAAAACCTGATAAACTTTAGACAGAATTAACATTATTCTGTTAACTTACACAAAGTTTAAAACTCCTGCTCATCCAGAAACGCCACAGGCAGGGAGAAAATATTCACAAAATATACATCTGACAGATGACTCCAGAATATTTAAAGAACGCCTATGATTCAACTAAAATAATTTAAAAGACAACCCATTTTTTTTGCTGAACAAAAGATTTGAAAATATGCTTCACAAAGGAAGGTATGTGAAGAGCCAAGTATGTGAGAAAATGCTCCACATCCTTAACCATAAGGGAGATGCAAATCGAAACCACAATAAACTACTACCTCATGTCCTCCAGGATAGCCAAGAAATGAAAAGATCAGACAGCAGCAAGTGTTAGCAAGGATGTGGAGAAACTGGAACTCTCATACGGAAGTGCTTCTGAATAAGTTCTTTATAAAACACTGATTCAAAAAGAGTTATGCACCCTTTTGTTTATTAAAGCACTATTTACAATAACCAAATTACAGAAGCAGCCCACGTAGCCATTCATATACAAGCAATGGAATATTATTCAGCCATTAAAAAAGATAATGATCTCTTGCCATTTGCAACAATATGGATGAATCTGGAGAATTTAATGCTAAGTAACTAAAGTGAGTCAGAGAAAGACAAATAGCATATGATTTCACTCTTATGTGGACTCTAAGAAACAAAAGAAATGAACCCAGAAAAAACAGACTCTTAACTGTAGAGAACAAACAGATGGCTACCAGAGGGGAGACAGGTCAGGGATGGGGGAAATAGGCAAAGGGAATTAAGTGTACAGCTATCTTGATGAGCACTGAGTAATGGATAAAATAGTTAAATCACTATATCATAAATCTAAAACTAATATAACACTATGTTAACTATACTGGAATTAAAATACAATGTCAAAAAAAGGTTTCTTATAAAACTAATTATAAGTCTACCCTATGACCCAGCAAGTTTATTCCTAATTATTTACCAGCATATGTCCACAAAAAGACTTGTATGAGAATGTTCGTAGCAGCTCTATTCATAATTGCTCAAATCTGGAAACTGTCCAGACATCCATCAATAGGAAAATGGAATAAACACATGAAATACCACCACCGATATAAAAGAAACTACTGACACAGACAGGAAGAATGAGTCTTGTGATTATTATACTGAATTCAAGAAGCCTTACACAAAGAGCATACACTTTATCGTTTGTATGTATGTGTATACCTATGAAATTCGAGAACAGGCAAAACGAATCTATGATGAAAAAAACCAGAAAAACGTTTGCCTGAAGTGAGAGAACTGAGGAAGAGCATCAAAGAAATTTCCGGAAGGATAGTTCTATCTTGATAAAGGTTTCTATGACACAGATGCATGCACTTAGCATAATGAAACATTTCGGATTTGCACACTTTATTTTATGGAAATTTTACGGACAGATGGGAAGCAAGGTGTGCAAATGCATGACTGCCTGTGTCTGCTATCTTCCTTTATAAAAGTCAAGCATTTTTTTTTATCACCTTCAGCATGACATACAGATATATGTACATCTATATAGATGAATCATCTTTCTAACAGATCTTGAAAGTCTATAAAAGGTCACTGGAACAATCCATTAAAATACTCCACAGTTTATTGTGACTTGTAATATTTTTACAAGAATATAAAAAGAGTTTTCTGTCAATGCAATTGCTAAGCATTATAAGAAAGAAACATCGGGGAGGGAGAAAAGACAGTATGACTGTAAACTTTAGAGTAGAAATAGGATTATAATTTGGAAGAGAGAAGGACATAAAGGAAGAGAGGAAAAGGATAATTACAATGCAAAAAAAGGAACATGGCTCATGAATTACTTTAAAGGCACAATTTTAAAATACGAATATCTTCTGTGAAGTGTGTAAACCTGGCGATTCACAGACCTGTACCCCTGGGGATAAAAATATATGTTTATAAAAAATAAAATTAAAAAAAATACGAATATCTTAATTCACTCCCATCATGAGAAAATGTACAGAAAAAAAGCCGAAGATTCCTCCCCGCTGACAACTTTATTAAGCCAAGTGACTTCTGATACACTGATTCGAAGAAGCAGAATCCTTTATGGGAGGGCAGGCTGGTGCAAAATCTGCCAAAAGAGGCCACAGACATTAATTAGATGTTGGATCACATTGCCGATGACATCAGGCCTGATCAGCTGTGCGGACCAAGTACACGGCAGGAATCTGTAACCACTGGCAAATCTCACGTTTGGAGCATTGACGGTTCGCTCTTCAGCCCTGCAGCCCTGCTCTCTCCCTAAGCAGGGGAGCCTGTTCTGTGCAGAAGCCAGACATGTTTACTTCTATCCATGACAGTGGAAGAGTTCATTATGCCATATTATTCTTTTTCATGGGCCACTAGGGAAATAGAGGATAGTGCAGAATATGGGGGAAAGGCCAAAAGTTGGCAAAGAAGTTAGAGCATTTTTATAATTTGAGAATATTTAGTATTTTTATTAAATGTAGGAAGCAAGAGCCAGGCCGAAGTTTGAATGTTAGCTCTGCTGTGTGACCTTGGGAAAGTGACTTAACCACTCTGACACTCACATTTCCCCCATTCTTATATCCATGTATTTAACATAGGCCATCTGCGAGTGTCAAATGAAATAGCACATGGAAAGCACTCATTCATTACAGCTCCACAATACTTTATCTGCACTCTCCAAATCCAAAAACTCCTACAAACCAAAGCTTTGTTTCCTAACTCATTTGGAGGCAAAACCTGACCTATACCCTAACAAGAGGCCAGTTAGTCTTTATTTATCCCACTTAATGTGAATATTCATGTTTCTCTGAAGAAATATTAATGTTTGGATTATGGGGAGTTGCCTTAGACCCTTCTGGGGCATTGCATAATATAGGGTATAGATACCACACGAGCTTTATAAACTCAAAACATTCTGAATTCCAAAGCACATCTGGCCCCAAGAATTTCAGATAAGGGTTAGAGAAACCACCTAACATCCTTATTTTATTGTTAATTTATAAATTTCCTATTCCCACTTCATGGCAGGTTAAGACCTCCCACTGAGTTGTTTGGAAGGTCCGCTCTCTAATGCTTGTCCCAGCTCATCAAGGTACTTCTCGAGTTGGGCTGTTGGCACCAACTATGGACTCAGTAGATATGGATTCAGTTTATCTCAAAACAGTCTTTGTGAGTTGATTATGGCTGTTTTTGAGTTTGGGGTCATCTTCCAAAAGTTTCTGAGCAAAGCAGTCTGCCACCTCCAGACCAGGCTCAAGTCTCCTGAACACGGGGGACATGTTATAACCACTTTTATTCAGAAGACATCATTGAGCAAATGAATGGAGTCAAAGAAGGGTAAGTGAAGGAGTGGCCATGCCCTTGGCTCAGCTCCATCATGAAGACTGAGAGGACAGACAAGGGACTTCTGTTTTGCCTCCCAGCTTAGGGTCAAGCCCCCTGCTGAGCTGGGACTTGCGTTAAAGAGCACAGCTTCTGAACAACTTTTAATATTAAATGGCTGGTCTACAGAGCAGCAGATGGCACACAAATGGAAATTTCAAAAGATCTCACTTGTAAAAACTGGTTTTGGGAAGTTGTATAAATTAAATATAAAGTGTGAGCACATTTATAGGAAATAAGTAGCTCTCCATTCATTTCAGGCTGTCTGATTTCTTGGCGTAAGTGGTTCTGAAAGATGTTATACGTGTATACTCACTTTTAACTACATATAAAGTTGAATTAATAATAATAATAAAAAACCCTTAGTGTGGTGAAGAGAGTTAAGTACCCAGTCTTTTCCATGTCTCTCCAATGCTGTTGGGGAGGGTCCCAAGGCGGCTTGGCCAAATCTACTGGAGAGGTGTTGGCACCATCCTCTGGTAAAACTGAAAACTGCACGTGCACTTGAACGACCTTCAGCTGTTCCAAACCCAGACCTTCGACCAGGGAGGTTATTGATCCACCAGCTGGTGTTGCTTCTTCAAGTGCTGTCCTCCTTCTAGAATGTCTATCATCGGCCCCACAAATTCACACCAGTGGACTGAGATATCTGTCCAGTTTAGGCCAGAAGAAAACTCACATGAAAGAAGTTCCGTAAGGAACTAATTTACGGGGCATCTGGGTGGCTCCTTCAGTTAAGCGTCTGCCTTGCGCTCAGGTCATGATCCCCGGGGACCTGGGATTGAGCCCTGTGTCGGGCTCCCTGCTCAGTGGGGAGTCTGTGTCTCCCTCTCCCTCTGCTGTTCCCCCTGCTTGTCCTCTCTCTCTGTCAAATAAATAAAGAAAATCGTTTAAAAAAAGAATATACAAGAATTGAAATCCACATACATATACTCCCTAGTTCCCAGCAGTCAATACTTGTAATCCTTTCACTCTGCCTCAGAAAACTTTAAATAATATTTAATATAGTAAGTAAATAATAAAGACACAAATATTTTGAGTAATCATTTTTAGCAAGAAAACGTTGCCTTTGGGTTAGCTGTGAGAACTAGGGAGATCAGAAAAGCAGCGGCAATTCTGGAAACAAACAAGACCACTCAAATGAGAAGAGGCAAAGGGGCCTTATTTGGGGATTGCACCAGCAAGGGGGTCACCATCACTTGTGTTGGCAGAGGAATGGGACAGCTCTGTGGTGGGAGGGAGGGAGGGCTTAGGTGTGCCCTGGTTGGAGGCTGTTGATATGGGCAAGCTGTAGGCAGGCCAACTAGAAGGACAGCGTCCCGTGTGACTGGATGGGGATGCATATTTTGGTTTCTCAGGTTGGTCCTAAATTGGATTGGGGACAAGAATTAGGGAAGCTGTCAGTGATGAATCAAGCCTGATCAAGCCAATTGTTACCGAGGTCATTGTTTGGCTTTCTGGACCAGGTACAAGGATGGTGGCCCAATTTTCTCCAAGTATGACTTGTAGACAGCAAGATGACTTGCTGGGCTGGTTTCTGTAGGTACTAAGTGGGTTTTTGCAGCTCGCCGCTACAGATGGTGGGTCAGAGTTCTACCCTGTAGAATAAATTCCCAGAAATGGACTTCCTGAGCCAAAGAAGACACATTTATAATTTTGACAGATACCGCCAGCTTGCCCCACTGAGGTTATGCTGCTTTGTATTTTTACCAGCAACGCAGCTCTAAGCAACGGCTGGGACAAAGTACAGTGAAGACCTATATACTAGTTACATAAAAGTATATGTAAAACTTATATATTAAGCTAACAAGCTGCTAAATAAGGTCTGTGTCCCCTATTCTGATGCCATGAAAAATATATCCTCCTGCAGACCCGGATGTCCAAATTTGAATTCAGGAACCATGGATTCCTCTGAGTCCTACATCAAAATATGGTGAGCAGAGGCACCTGGGTGGCTCAGTTGGTTAAGCAACTGCCTTCGGCTCAGGTCATGATCCCAGGGTCCTGGGATCAAGTCCCACATCGGGCTCCCAGCTCCATGGGGAGTCTGCTTCTCCCTCTGACCTTCCCCCTCATGCTCTCTCACTCTGTCTCTCTCTCAAATAAATAAATAAAATCAAACAAAAGGATGAGCAGTCTTTGGCCTGCGGCTGCTACCTCCTCTCTCCGCAGCTGTCTCAGTACCATACTCGGGGGGCCTTGTGCTCACACTGTAACACCCTAGCTCACCCCGCCGAGCTCTTTCCACATCACCCATACACAGCCACCTCTCAGGGTCAGGGAAGCAGAGGCATCATAGTCGACCCTTGGGAGGATGGCCCAGGGGAAAGCCTCATGCAGTCTCTAGAAGCAGACTCCAGTCACTCGTGCAAGGGATTCTGAGGACACATTTGCCAGGAGCATGGCCTAGAAGGGGAGACGCAGGTTCTGGGTGGGCATGTCCCCTGGGCCTTGCAGAGGGGGCGCGTGGTTGGAGGTGAGCCAAAGCAAGAAAGGACAAGTGTCAAGAGCTTGGAGACCAAGGAAGGGGCTCTCTTGTCTGGGAGCCTTTTTCTTGAGTCTTCCTAAAGAAGTAAATTACTTACAAGGTTCTTTTCCCCACTTTCTAACCTCCCCTTATCTGCAGATTCTGGAGCAGGATTTTGAATATTCCCTTGGCTGGGAGATATATCTGTCTTCTCCAAAGGCTTTCCCAGGGACAGAATAGAAATTTTACAGGCACCCCTTCAGGCAGCGTCCAAATTCAGATTCTTAATGTTCTTAGCCACAGTCACAAGCCCTTCTTTATATAAATCCACAGCAAAAGTGAAGTGAATGTCCAAATAGTCTGTCCCCACTGGTAAGCCAGTTATCTGGATTTTTCGTTCCAGGGATAGGATCATTTTATGTGTTTGTATTGGCCATCAGGATTTCATTATGCCTTAGGACAGATGTGGGTTATATAGATTAAAGGAGGAGGGAGGGAAGGAGGAAAAGAGGAAGGGAGGAAAGGAAGGAGGGAAGGAGAGGAGAAAGGATGGGGGGAAAGGAGGGAGGGAAGGAGAAAATGAGGAATGAAGGAAATCTTTCCTGGGAGTCCTTTGTTATTTACCTTTTATAAATTAATTCACACTAGCCAGTAATTCTTTGTCAAGGTCAACAATGAGAGTATCTTCCAACCCTGTTATGTTATTCATTTGAAAACGTGCCGAGAGCTACCTGGAGATCACTTTCCTATTTTGTTGTCAAACCTATCATTTAACTCTTCAACTATTCTTGCTGCTGCTCTAAGACAAACAGAATTCAAGAGTTAGCTTTATGACAAGGCCTTAGAGCTTTTCCTAAAATACTTCCAGCCGGTGAGCACAAAACATTCCTTCTCTTAAAAACAGAATAGAAATTTATGCAATCTTATTGTGACAGAGGGAAAAATGTTAAAATTAAAATTCAGAAGGAATCTTTTTATCTAACACAATCAATTAATTGAAAAAGCCAATTAAAGTGGGAGTGCATTATAAAAGATTGCACACACATTTCAAATAGTCATTTTCATTCATCAAACATATTATAAGGACAGAGCCTTTTTTTTTTTAGCAGAAGTCTGCAGAGTGAGTTATACAGCTTCTTCCTTACATAAACAACCAATGTGCCCTATGCCCAAATAAAAACAAAAACAAAACCCTCCAATTTAAAGATACTTGTGAAGTAATCTCAGAGCAATGTCTTTCTAGATTTCTATTATTTGCCCCTGTTCTACTTAATATAACAGCAGTTTCTTTATATACCTTCTCGTGGTTCGCATAGAAAAAAAATTTCTTTTCAAACTTTCAGTGTATGCAAGATTTAACTATATCATTTACAATAACATTTACAACTGATGAGATCAGACTTGGGAAAAAAAACCACGATGACTCTTCTGCCATTTGCTTGTGGAAGCAGAGATGCATACATACATTGGAGAGCAGCCTACTGGCATCTGGGTGGTTGTTAGTCAATAGATTTTTACCAAGGGTAAAATGAGACTTATGGCCCATTTATGACATATACACACACACAGACACACACACATACTCCCTGGTTTCTCCAAAGTGTGGATCCGAAGAGAGGAATCGTGTTGTGATGAGCACTGGGTGTTGCATATAACTAATGAATCATTGAACACTACATCAAAAACTAATGATGTACTATATGTGGGCTAACTGAACATAATAATTTTTTAAAATTCTTATGTTTTGATGGGAAATGGTGGTTTAAGGAATACAAAAGAAAGAAGCCAATAGAGTTAGAGGGTTTTGCTGGGTAACAAATTAACCCAAACCAAGCAGTTCGAAACCACATCCATTTATTATCTCGCAGGTCCAGGGGATGCGGGGTCCAGGCTGGCCGAGCTGGCTTAGGGTCTCACAGGATACATCAGAGGCCAGCCAGGTTGTGTTCCTTCCTGGAACTTCGGGGTCCTCTTCTAAGCGCACATGGGTGTTAACAGAATTCACTTCCTTATGGTTACGAGACTGAGGCCCTTGGCTGTCAGAGGACTCGGCAGTTTCCTGCCATGTGTCCTTCTCTATAGACAGTTCATGTGAGAACAGCTTGCTTCTTAGAGACGAGTAGGAAAGTCTGTCCCTCCAATCTGCTACAACAGAGTCTTAGATAACGAAGCATAATCTTGGGAATGACCTTCCATCACCTTTGGCATGTAATAGAACCTAATTAAAGGAGTAACACCCTATAAACTTTGCCATATCCTATTGGTTAGAAGCAAGTCCCAGATTCCTCCCCTTATTCACCCAGGGAGGAGATTTTACAAGTGTGTGACTCGCTGGGGGTCACCATTGGCTGTGTCTGCCACAGGAGGGGAGAAGGGTCAGAAGAGCCCGGGAACGGGTGGGGCCTGGGAGGCAGTGAGTTGGGAGAGAGACAGGGAATTTAGGCAGGGATTTGGGAGACACAAAGAAATTTCTAGAGAACATTTTTTCAGTTTGGCATGATAATCCCCTCTATTCCATCTCTGAGAGTAATTAGTAAAAATCTACACTGTCCTTCAAAAATTTTGGGATCAGGTTTGGGTTATTTTCTTTTGTTTCTGTTGAGTTGGTTAAACATTTAATTCTCAGGCTGGCAAAAACCCACTTCTTTTACAAAGAGAAATATAAGGCAAAGTTTTACTTAAAGTTTTAAGGAAGAGATCAATAAATAAAAGAGCTGACAAAAAGAGCACTTGAAACATGGGGATGTAATACTGGGGAAATGAATGCAGAAATGAGAAAGTCTAGTTGGATGTAAAACTGAATAACTTTCTCTAGAGCAATAATACCATAATACTTGGGGGTGTCCTCTATCAGGTCAACTCATACACACACACACACCATATCAGCTTTGTTTAAGTTAACCTCTAACTTTATGAGGCAGTTAAAATGGATGGACCTTCATCAGTTGTGGCTAGTTGGCCAAAGCAAGTTACATTCCCCAAGAGATCTTACCAGAAAATAGCATGCTATTGGTCCAGTTATACTTTGGTTAATTTGCTAATTTGCTAATTAACAGCATAGATTAGGAGACAGTTAATAATGCTTTTAAGGGGCGCCTGGGTGGCTCAGTGGGTTAAGCCGCTGCCTTCGGCTCAGGTCATGATCTCAGGGTCCTGGGATCGAGTCCCACATCGGGCTCTCTGCTCGGCAGGGAGCCTGCTTCCCTCTCTCTCTCTCTCTGCCTGCCTCTCTGTCTACTTGTGATCTCTCTCTGTCAAATAAATAAATAAAATCTTAAAAAAAAAATAATGCTTTTAAACCGAAGAATGCATTTAGTTCCGTATTATTACCAGTTTACAGATAATGAAACTAAGGTTAATGAAGTTGCCGAATTAGCGACAGTGAGTCCAGCTCTGTACTCTCTTTCCAGTGTGCAGAAAAAAAAAAACTATTCAGGTAATTACTATTTGTCTAATATAGAAAAATAATGTGCTTTTTGTCCTTAAAATTTCAATTAAGTAGAAATTCAATAAGTCACTAAGAGAATATAAGATTTTTAGAGTAGTAATCACATAGTGTTTCAAAAGGCATTTTTCTCACCAAACGTGAAAGCTTTTCACAGCTTTATCTTTGCACAAAAAAGCTGATGACAGATTTCCTGAAGGTTTTGAACTGGCATGTGTATTCCAGCAATAATAATTTATCACATATGGTATAAGAAAGGGAACTATAGTGCATAAAGAGAATGCTATCAGTCCCTATACCTTCTTCCTTAAAGGAAAAAAAATGTTACCCTTCTTCTTATGTTATGTGTCTGTCAATTTCAACTGAAAGTCATGTCTCAAAATCCATCTGAAATTATCTGAGACTTGGAAATAGAAAAGATTACAGGGTGCCTGTGTGGTGTGCTGTGTTGGGCTTGACTTCCTAGCGAATGAGCCATTTCACAAATCTCTCGGGGCAGAGGTTAATTTGTAGATTTCTGTCTAGTGGAGATGTAAATAATTTGTTTAGTAGAACAGATAACCCCAAGGGGTATAGTTTATTGCCCTGTTGGACATTAACCTGTTTTGTATCTAACCCAGCAACCTTACCCAAACACTAGGTCTAAATACCTTATTCCCTGAGTGCTCTTTAAACCGGTTTTTGTACCGTACTGGTTCCCTCATTAATTAGACAGTTACAGAAAACCTTTGACACGTGCTCATTTTATAGTTATAAGAAAGTCATGGTTTTACTTCTTTAGAAAATATACTTTATGGGGTCACCATGTGGAGAGAAAGGCAGTGGAACGACCGCTAATTAGGGAACTGAAGCACCTATATTCTATCACTTGGTAGCTACCGTGATCGTCAGCAAACCACTTAAGTTCCCGGGGACGCAGCTTGTTCCCCTGTTAAGTGAGTGTAATAGGACGGCCGTTGCGCAGGTCTGTTGGGAGTCACAGGAAGCCTGGACCAGACTCCGAGAGGGAATCTCCTTGTCCCTAGGTGAGTGTTTACGGACAGCTTTTCAGCTTTCCTAACAAATGCTGCTGCTTTCAGGGAAGGGGGGAACAGTAATAGAATTCCACAGAGGCCTTAAGTTTGAGAACTGAAGCTGAGAACTCACCTTTTACCCTTGGAAATAAGTCCCGCCCAAAAGAAGCAGGACACTTCGTAGCTCCGGGGAAGTAAACATGTGCGGCTTCAATACTCCACATTTCTGCCTAGGAGTTTGTGTGTGTGCGCTTGTTTTCGGGTTAAACAAGGGAACGGTAATCTTTGCAGCTTTTAAAAGAGATTTTTATCTATTTATGTATTTATTTGAGAGAGAGCATGCGTGGGGGATGGAAGGGGGCGGGGAGAAGCAGACTCCCCACTGAGCGGGGAGCCCAAGCTGGGGCTCCATCCCAGGACCTGAAGATCATGACCTGACATGAAGGCAGACGCTTAAGCAACTGAACCACCCAAGTGCCCCATAATCTTTGCATCTTAAGTAACTTGAATGGAAACCTAGTCCAGTCAGAGCAGAAGACAAATCCAACAGGATTTGTTGAATTATTCCCTACAATTCTCTACAATTATTAGGATTATTCCCTACAATTTCTCCAGCCTGCAGCCATTCCATACTGTAACTAAAATGTTTGTGTCTTGTATTTTTCGGATTGTACTTTACACTTAGTAAGATGGTAGGAATTTTTTTTTTCATTTTCTTATGCAAATTAGCCAAGTGAGCCCTCTCTCAGCCAGATGTTGAGCTGGAGCCCGAAGCAGGCATGAGGAAGCCCAGCGTCTGGCCTTCCGGAGCCTCCAGCCACTGGTCAGACACTGTTCAGGATTTCAGAATACAGACCTGGTGGCTGCTGACACTTGTCTCCATCCGGGACAGAGATGTTGATTCTCGGTGTAAGCACCTCCTGCCAGGAATCTGTCTTCAGCTTTGTCTTCCAAATAGACTCCCAGGCTGTGCAAAGCCATCAGGTTTTATTTCAAAAAACACCGAGCAACAGAACAGCCTGAGGGCTCTTGTGCGACCACAGTGACTCTTCCTCCGTGACTTTTCTATGTTGAGGAACCACATAGCTGGAGACACAGAGTAAAGAAAGTGCAATTCTTCCACAATTGGACGAAGCGTATTTAAGTATCCAGGTGATTCTCTCATTCCTTCTTCTACACGGGACTCTGAAGAGAAAAGAAATTTCAATTCTGAGACACAGACATTTGTCTTTAAATCCTCAGGGCGAAGATAGAGGATTGGGTGCAGGACTTGGAGAGCTCAGGCTGTATCGTAGTAAATAGCACATTGCCAGTCCAGGGCCCACATCTACCAGCTGTTCGCTGAGAGTTTGTTAAGTCAATGAAAAAACAACTATCAAGTCTTTCCTTAGGGAGGTTGAGTCAGAGAATTATTTTAAGTAGGAAAACCAATGGCCCAGTTTTGCCCAAGACAAGGGCTCCCCAGGATGTTTAATGCTACTACAAGGAAAGTACCAGATAAACCTGGACAAATCAGTGAGCCTGCCTAAGGCTTTCCAGTAACATACAGGAGTCAACATTATGGCTGAGATGTTTTTGAACGGATCTGGTGGAATTTGGTCAAATTTACAACATTTCTAGGAAGAAAGTCAGTATTTCCCTACATAAGGTCAACAAGTCCAGATATCCTTGATACTCACTGTATAACACCGTTCTCTGGTGTTCTTCCTTTCGTAGCTGCCCCACAACAATGCTAAAGCTCCTTCTAAGCCACACGCACTCTTGGGCTAAAAACACTTAGGAAAGGTCTTGACCATGGTACTCTCTGGACCATGTAAAACTTGTAAGTTTTCTTAGTCTCTGGACCACGTAAAACTTGGAAATTCAGAATAGGTCAAGAGTGGAAAAGGATGTCTACATCTCACTTTCAAATGGTCGTGCAAAATATGTTGTTCTAGATACAGATTTAAGCTCTAAAAATCAAGGGATAGATAGATAAAGCAATAAGGCAACATGTTAACAACTACTGAATCTCCGGAGCAGGGATATGAGCACAATTCACTGTGATATTTTGAACTTTTCTGCATGTTTGAAGTTGTTGGTTTTTTGTTTTTGTTTTTGTTTTATTAAAAAGTTGGAGGCTGGGGAAGGAACGAACCTGGACAACAGGCCATTTTCAGCAAACACTAAGAATTCCTAGTAAAGGTCTTACTCTCCTACATTGACTGTGATAAAATGATTTCAAGTCTTTGCTTAGATGTAAAGATTGTCTGCACATTTTCCAAGCAGGACACACTTCCATAAGTAAAGGGTAGAGTCAAGGAGGGCATGTAAGTATTTTTGGTAGATGCCAATGTGTTGAGAATGTGGGGTTTAGAGTCTGTGGCCATGGATATTATAACATTTAACAAACCATGTACTTTACTTTTGCTTCAGCAGTGATGGCAGCAATCCTGAGGTTGTCACCATCAATACAGGTGCTCCTCTCCCTTTCATAGGTGGCAACAACAAGATAAAAGTAGGGGGACAGACACTGTTGGTATATGTTTGGGTTAGGTTTGGCTACATATAACAGAAAACCCAAAGTAACAATGGCCTAAACCCATAAAAATTTATTGTCTCCCATAGAAAAGTCCAGAAATAATCTAAGAAGGTGTGTTGGCATCATTAAACTATGAGGGACCTATGTTTACTTGATATTTATGCTTTACTATGCTTAGGACATGGCATCTATCCTCTTGATCCAATATGGCTGCTGTAGTCCAGTCATCAAGACTTTATTCCAAGGAGCTGGAAAAACAAAAACATTTCCCTGGTTGTCAGACCCTTGTGAGTCTTCCTTACATGTCATTGACCAGAACTAAGTCATATGGCCATATCTAGATACAAGGAACATTAGGAAATGTAGTCTTAAATTTAAGCACATTGCCCTGCCTTTCTGACTCCCGCACCTTGCCCAGTTATATAGTGATTCTGATGTTTAAAAAAAGAGAGAGAGAGAGAGAGAGAAGGAATAAATGTTCATAGGCATCTAGCAGTATAGACCACCATGGGTTTAGCTGCCAGGAAGATAAGCTGATGGTCCCTCAGACCGACTCTCTAAGCATTAACCTGCGTGCATTGTGCTCTGCGTGGCTTGGGCTCTGTGGTTTGTCTCCTGGCCTAGCTTCACCTGCTGCCCAGGCCCCACTAAGAAGGCCTGGGGAAGTCAATGTAGGAGGTCAAGTGAGACTAGGAAGGATGCTCACGTGAGGCAGCATAGCCAGAGTAGAACAAGTCAGAATTACAGCCCACAAAAGCCAAAGAGAGTCAAGTACTATACCCAGAGAAGAGCCAAGATGCAAATGGAAGAAAAAGCAGCGAAAACTGGATGTGGGAAGGTTGGCCGCAGGGCAGAATATGGAGTTCAGAAGTGGTCAAAGGTGGTTCAAAACGCAAATGGCGAGCGCACCCTGGAGCTTGGCTTCATGTGGTGTAAGTATTTCTCTAGCATATGGTGCCACTTAAAGAAAGGCCATAGGACCAGGAATTTGGGAGACGGGGCCTGTAATATTCATTTCAAAGACTATGGGGAATAGTTACGGTGCTGGATGCTCTTCTCTGGGCTGATAACCAAAACCCCATCTTATAAAACGTCATGTGTACAGCCGCAAGACAGATCTTTACTAAAGTCCAAAACTCCCTAAGAAATCATAGGTCTGTATGCTGTTATCAAGCACTAGTTCATGGAGTGTGAGGGAGAGACTATCACGACACTGAGCACTGGGGAAGGAAGGTAGCAAATGCAGGAGGCGGAACTCAATCCAGGGGCAAGCCCGTCTGGCAGCTGCTCAGGGTGCCAGCTCTTAATGGGAACCCAGACATCCTGGGAGTAGGAGGGAATGTGCCAGGTAGCTCAGATTTTCACCTACAGTTCCTTGCTTTATTGGAAGACTGTCATGGGTCCTGCTCTCACTGATTCCCACAAAGTAGAAGTAGACACTTGAAAGGCATTCCTCCCATAAGCTAGTCGCATGAGAGCATTCTCAGCCTTTCTGTCACTGATGGAACATGAATAGGCTCCCAGTCGTCTGACGAGGACGAAGTGAGGCAGAGCTCTGGCACCTGTTTTGCTATATATATTGTAACCTTCTGATATGCCTCCCAAAACACTGTCCGATTCAGAAAAAAATAGCACCAAAGGAACCCCAGGATCTACCCCAAAATTGAAAATATTTGCCAGTTGTGAAAGTCCTAAAAATGTTTTTTAACATATTTTAATGCAACTTTACAACTATAGTCATTCGTGATCCTTTATCTTGAGGAAGCATGCAGAATGTTCTAGAGTTATGAGTGGTGGGAAAATTGGGAACTAAAAGAACTTTCTAAGAAAGTTGGAGTATTATATTTCATTTACAGTAAATCATAAGCCCTTAATTTGGAAGAAAGAGACGTATAATTTTTTTAAGAGAAAATCCGTTTCTTTCCTTCAGCCGCCGGCTAACTGAATGTGGAGCAAACATAGGAGGTCCTTTGGTTTAGAGGAGAGCTGCAACTCCTAACATGCCTCGGGGGCCACATATCTACACGCAGCCCTGACTTATAATACACACTCCCGGTATTGCTTTTTTCTTTTAGTTCTGGGTGAATGCATTTTACTCCTTCATTCAACAAGTGTATCAGGTGAATGTCAACTGCACGTCGGGTGCAATCCTAGGTACTCTCAAATATCATCACATTGTATCTTTATAGCCATCCTATCTGGATTTTTACAAATGAGAAAATGAAATTCATTTCAGAAGCTAAGTAACTTCCCAGACACAAGATGAATTAATTTATTTAATGAGGTGATTTTTTTTCCCCTCACCACATTCCAAAAGGGATTTAAGCTTTTCATTTAAAAATAAAGCCCAGGGGCTCCTGGGTGGCTCAGACAGTTAAGCATCTGCCTTTGGCTCAGGTCATGATCTCAGCGTCCTGGGATCGAGCCCCTCATCGGGCTCCCTGCTCACTGGGGCTTCTCACTGGGAAGAGGCTTCTTATTCTTCCCCTTGCTCATGCTATCTCTAATAAATACATAAAATCTTTAAAAAATAAATAAATAAAATTAAAACCCAGGGAGCCTGACTGGCTCAGTTGATAGAGCATGCAACTCTTGATCTCTGGAGTCGTGAGTTCGAGCCCCACATTGGGAGTGGATTCTGTTGAATAAATAAGTAAGTCAGGGATGCCTGGTTAACTCAGTTAAGTGCCCAGCTCTTGATTTTGGCTCCATTCGCGGTCTCGGTGTTGTGAGATCAAGCCCCACATTGGGCTCTGCGCTAGGCAGGGAGTCTGCTTGGGCTTCTCCCTCTCCCTCTGCCCTTCCCCCCACTCCTGTGCTCTCTTTTTTCTCTAGAATCAATAAATCTTTAAAACAAATAAGTAAATGGATGAGTAAAAAAGAACTCTAGAACCCTACCTACGATGGTGGCGTTTCTGATTCACAACTGCGCATTATGCCATTGTCTTCACCTTGGCTGTCTGCTGGAGGCCCACGAGATGACAGCAATGAAGTTGTAGTAAAGGGACAGGTGGTTACAGAGTCGAAGTGAATGAGAGAAGAAACAGCAGCAGTGGCACGTATAAAGTTAAAAGCCGCAGCTGACTTGGCCAACCCAGACCAGCAGGGAGGAAACCCAGAAGCAATCTAGATGATCTCACAGAACTTCACAAAATCTCAGAGACAAGCAGCGCCGGGTGCCTGAAAACTGAGGGTCAAATCAGAATTGAAAACAAGAGGAGGGCTTGCATTTCTAGTAAGAAGCAGCAGATTCCTGGATCCCCTCCCCAACCTCAGCAAAATGGTGGAGGTTTATTTTCAGAAAATGGTAAGCCAAAGGGACTCTGCCCCAGGCCACTGGACAGAGCGGAGGTTTGAGGTGAACTCAGCAAACAGGGATTCAGGGAGATGGTCCATTGAATCTGGAGACGGCCCCATAGCCCCTCCATCATTGGTGGCCGGGTCCCCCACTAAGAGACTGGGACTTTCTTCTCTGGGGATTCCAACCAGTCCTAGAAAAAAATCCCACATGTACTGACATCATAGGTTCCCCAGTGACATGCCTGGCCTGAGGATGCCTCTTGGAGCCTCCTGGGTGGAGTTTACATGGAACAGTGAGTCCCTCTGTGTCCGCATGGTCGCAGAGCTGCAGGTTGACATCGAACACTGGGGCAAAGCCTTTCACACTGCAAAAGGGAGCCCCATGCTAACAAACCAAAGGAAGAAACCTGGGCGAAACAGGAAATGCGGAGGGAAGAAAACTTTTGGAAAAACTCACTAAGACTCTCAAAGGAAGAGACGATACTGGCCACAAGTCCCAAGAACAGAATACTATAAAAAAGAAATATTCAGGAAACAAGGGCATTGCAGTAGGGCTGGGGAGTGGGAAGAACAGACTTCCAAAAAGTGTCCTGATAAGATCCCCATCCCCTAGTGATACAAACGCTAACCTAGTGCCTCGGAGGGACTTCAGGTGACTGAGTAAGGTTACTAATCAGCTGGTCTTAAAAGAGGGAGGTGATCCCAGATTATCAAGAGGGGCCCAGTGCAATCACATGAGCCTGTAATTGCAGAAGAATGCAAAAGATTGAGTGAGAGATTTGAGGTGTAAGAGGGTCTTCACTGTAGGGGCCTGGAGCAAGCACACTACCTGAGAAAGGCCTCTGGGTGCTCAGAGAAAGCACGGGAGGGAATACGGGAAGCTTCTAGGAGTGGAGATCAGCCCCTGACTGACAGCCAGCAAGGAAGCCGGGGTTTTGACCCTACAACCACAAAAACTGGATTCTGCCACCAACCAGAATGAGCTTAGAGGTAGATTCTTCCCCAAGTCTTCAGGCAACACCTTGACTTTCGCCCTGTGGGGCTCTAAGCAAAGACCCAACCAGGCTACATTTTGCCCAGACTTCTGACTCCTAGAAACTGTGAGATAATAAATGGGTAATGTCTTAAATTCTTCAGTTTATGATAATTTCTTATGGCAGCCATAGAAAATTGATACATAATTCAAGAAACAGAGAAGGAGAGTAAAGAGAAGGAAAGCTGGAGTCAAGAGATGCCATGAGAAGATTGAACCAGAAGATCCAGAACCTAATAAAATGATTCAAAAAACAGGGGACTTAGAAAACGTAGGAGAGGAGATTACAAAAAAAAAAAGAACAACTCATTTGAAGGACATGAGTTCCCACATTACAAATGCCCAACTCAGTGGATGTAAAAAGACCCCACAAAGTCACATCATGTTCCCAAGATTTTAGAACACTGGGAGCAAAGAGAAGACCCATGAGAGCTTCCAGAGAGAGAGAGAGAGGAAAAAAAAAGTCAAATCAAAGGATCTAGAATCAGAATGGCTTTGGACTTCACAAATGAAATGCTGGAACCCAGAAGTCGGTGGAGCCAAGTCTCCAAAAGTCTATGTAAAACTATGTCGAGGCTAGAAGTGACCAAATCACCAGCAGAGTATGACAGTAGAGTAAGGACCTTGTCAGACAATGTAGCTCTACTGAATGTGTTTCCCAGGGTCTTTCCCAGATGGGCCACCAAAACGGAATTCACTTCAAGGATGAGGAAGAGAGAGGGCACGGGGGCCATGGGAAGGGGAAAAGCGGGCAGAAAAGTGTTGGTCTTGTAATAAGTTTTAGAAAATTGTCAGACCCTTAAAATTTGATCAAAATAACTTTTTAATACATATATTGCAAAAATAAAAAAAATTTAAAAAAAAAGAAAGACATGAGGAAATGAAGCAAAGGAAATAACCTGGGGTAAACTTGGTACCTCAGATGCATGCTGTCTGGCCTCAATTAATTCGAAGAGCTAGGTCACAAATTTGGCTCCATTCTTCCAAGATGCTGAGACAATAGAAGTACCCTATCAGTTATAAGACTTACCGTGTCCATTGACAAACACGCCACAGATGCTCAGCTGAAACGCAGCTTTTCCTGATACCTGAGACAAATTTCTCCCATGGGCCCTCATAAAAAGCTTAATCTCACTTAACTGCTTAATCGCACAGTCGGTGTCCTTGAAACTATCCCAACAATGTTTACAACAGTAAATTTCACATTGCTTTTTCTTATCATGTCCATCGAAACAGGCAGATGGCAAAAAATGGAAACACAGTTTAGTACAAGTCCCAGAGCCAAAAGTACACATTCCAAGGGTAATGTTTAGAAATGGGCGTCCTTCAGTCTGTCTTCGATGAACGTTGCTTCTCACAACCTGGGCTTTTCCCCCCTTCCATCTCAGATGTTGGTTAGAAACAAGAGACAGATCAGACCAATTCAGGTAGGTAAATGGGCTGAGGTTCGTCCTGCTGTCAGGCTTCCCAGGTGGTCCACCACAGTTTCATGGATGCTGACAGAAGATACAAGACTCCTGGGTCAGAGACGAAGGACTGTATTATTCACAGCAAGAACAGTAGTCAAAGTATTAGCATCTGTGCTGGTTCCCTGGGCAAAGCAAAGAGGGCTGGGTGACACCTGTGAGGGCTTGGTGTGTGTTACAAGAGAGGAGCCCTTTGCTGCGGAAAACTGCATCTTTGTTTAAGAAACAGTACGTCTGCCTTCTGCACTTGAGAGACACTGTCTCTGTCTTCCAAGGTTGTAGGCAAACTTGCTCTTTGCTCCAGAGGCAAACGCTTTTATCATCCAAGGCTGTTCACTATGTAACATCCTTGAAAAGAAAGTCTAGAACAAAGGTAGCCAGTGCCTTTCCAAAATTAGTGCAAATTGTGCAGAAATGCAAGAGAACTGTGGAAGCGGCCTCCCGGCAGTGGGTGGACCTGAGCAACGCCACAAGGTTGTTTCGAGGGGAAGTCCCAAGGGAAGACTTTGGAATCTCAAAAAGAAGATGCATCGCAGGCCTCAACAGGATATGAAGTTCAGATTATAACAACAGTTGCCACTGGTATATACAACTGGAGCAGAAAGCATACATGGTGAGGAATGAGCCTAGGGCACCATATGTACCCAAGGAATCATGTTTGGGTCCCCACTGGAGGAAGTCCCCAGAAATCTACAGAAGGATCCTTAAATCTTGCTGTTGAACGGCTCAGGGCCCCACGTAGGAGAGGGCTGCAATTTCAGAGTCATGGGGAAGAGAAGATGGCATTGCTGATCATCTCACTTCCAAAGATGAGGTTATATTTGTAAAAATAAAGGAAACCTCACTTAAATTGGAGTGAGCAAGGCCTGAAGGGGGCGCTCACACACATGTGCCACTCCCCGCAGCCTGCCTAAGCCAACACATAGAAGAAAGAACCACTTGGAGAAGGGAGGGCACTTTTCACATGGGAATTTGTCTCTTGCCTTTAAGAAAAGTAAGGAGGATCCCGCCTGCCTCAGCACCAAAGCACCAACCACCGCCTGATGCCAGTGAGAAACCGCCGCCACCCGGAACTCTTCGTTCTCCAGTGACCTTTTGTTCCGAGCAGCCCACCCCAGTTCCTCCTAAAACCTAATAAAGCTCACCTTCCCTTTGTCTCTTTGGACTTGCCTAAGGTTCGCCACAGCTTGCTTGTCGCGAATCACGGATTTCTCTGTTGTTCCCAAATGAACTGATTTTGCTGATTAGATAGGCTGTATTATTTTTAAGGCTGGCACATTTCAGTTGGGCAGAAAAGTGACCCCATAACATCTACACCCGGGGCGCCAGAAACCACTGGGTCAAACTGACCAAAGAATCATGGAACCTTCTAGGAGTCAGCTTGTTTTCCGCATAAGTGTGCAGTGCGTCTGTCTTCAGTATCACTTTCAAGCAGGGCAGGCCTCGACCCCATTTCCGTCAGGTCCAGAGGTTCTTTCCAGAGTGTCTTCCATGGCCGCAGCTTTGGTGTTCCATGCAAACCACTTACCTGCCTCCGGAACAGCAACTTCCCAGCTAAAAAAAAAATCTCTCTTCTGGCCTGATCCTGGCTCCTGGTATTCCTTCTCCCACGGTGACAACAAAATTACTTTTATTTTATTTATTTTTATTTATTTGCCAGATATCACAAGTAGGCAGAGAGGCAGGCAGAGAGAGGGGGAAGCAGGCTCCCTGCTGAGCAGAGAGGCCCATGTGGGGCTTGATCCTGGGACTCTGGTATCATGATCTGAGCCAAAGGCAGAGGCTTTAACCACTGAGCCACCTAGGCGCCCCACAACAAAGTTAATTTTGAAGGAAGACACAGCAATCTTAAATGACTGTCCATCTAGAGTAAAGGCAGGTCCACTGGTGTGTTGGTACATTATGGCTGGGGGCTGGGGACATGTTTTTTCATTCATAATGTCCTCGCAATTCCCTGCTCTGAAGACCCCCACCATGCTGGATTTCAAGCTACCAGTCTGACATCATTGAACTTGGATTTGGGAACAAAAGCATGCAATTTCCAGTAAGAATGGGCTCCAGCACATTACAAATATGGCCCCCAAACTCCTCACTTCCAGACTGACCCTCATGGGCCAGAGCTGTGGGATTTGACGGTGCTAGCATGAGTTTGAGAGCAGAAAAGAGAGACAGCAGGAAAAAACACTAATTCTAAAAAGCCAGCTTGATGGATGCCTGGGTGGCTCAGTTGGTTAAGCGTCTGCCTTTGGTTCAGGTTGTGATCCTAGGGTCCTGGGATTGAGTCCCACATTGGGCTCCTTGCTCAGTGGGGAGCCCGCTTCTCTCTCTGCCTCTGCCTGCCACTCTGCCTGCTTGTGCATGCTCTGACAAATAAATAAAATCTAAATAAATAAAATAAAAAATAAAAAGCCTATTTGTGATTAAGTGGGAGAAAATTCTCTCATCTTGTGAGTCTTTTTTCCCCTGTGGAAATTGTTTTCGCTTCAGTTTCTACCCGCCCCTCCTTCCTGATTTGTGTTGACATTCTCAGAATCACTCGGGTTGAGCTCAAGACTCTGACAGGGGTAAGAGGGGCACATAAGCTCAACGGTCAGCAGTACTTTGAAGACCATGTAAAACTGAGATAAATCTGGCTTCATTCAGGTATCTTTGGTGCCTCCAACGCTCTCAGGATTTCTGTATATTTCCAGGGGTTTCCATTTTCTGGGCAGCCATGACCCAATTTCCTGTCCTTGCTGGGCTCTCTCAATTTCCCTTTCTTTGTATGTGACGTTATTCTGTTTGCTGTTCTCCTAGTTTACCTGGATGCACAATTCAGTCCCTTTTTCTTAATTCCTACCTAATCCACAGAAGGAAGGGGGGAAAGAAAAAAAAAAAGAAAAAAAGAAGGAAGGAGGGGAGGATTGAGCCACTGCTAAACACATTTTTGAATCTTGCTGCACTAGAATTCTGTGTAAAGATCCTTGGAGGTCTGGTGCTATCTGCTAATTTTCCAAGCAAGCTATATAAAACCTTTAGAATGGGATTTACCCAAGACCTCATTCAAATCAGTGATAGACTGTAACTGGTTTACTACACCTTCATTTGGTAAACATTTATTGAGCACCAGTGTGTGCACCACACACCACGATGAGTGCGATTCTCTCCTCACTTAGTGAGCAATACCTCATTCTTTCCATTAAGGGGCTCCCAGCTGCTTGTCCCGGGTCAGAGAGCAACACAAAGGATTTTTCACATCACAAAACCTTCCGAGTTTTTTTTTTGTTTTTTTTTGTTTTTTTGCATTTTACAAATTAGGAAGCAGGAATTTCAGAGCAACAGAGTAGTTTATAAAAAGTTAAGCACGGAATTAAGGCATAGAAAAGGAGCTCATACCCAAATCTTTCTTCACATTCCTTGTTCGGTGCTCTGGGCCAACCTGGGCTCTTTCATTACGCTATTTCTTCCTCAGCTGAGTAACCAAAAAGTGTACGAGGGATCGGATCAGCATGTATTTTTCCTTTGGTTTTTATTCTCAGAAGAGTTCTTAGATAAGATTTCCTGCATTTCTACAAGTTTTTGTTTGATACAGTTAAAGCTCTTTGCCCTTCTTTCTCATCGACTTTTATATTTGCTTTGATTGAGACTATACTGTTTGGGGTTTCATATTTTAAGATGGCATTATAAGCTTTCCACTACAATCTGAAACCAGAAGATGGGGAAATGCTCTCCCTTATAATGTTTATTTCAAATGCACTGTGGGAAGCGGAGTCAAGCAGACTGGACATTGTGGATCAGTCTCCAGGGGCACATAACATTTCTAAATGTTATGAGCCGAACAGTAGGATATATGGAGCATACCATATGCCCATAATAGTAAATTTTCTATCCCCTCCTAGTCTTCCTCTTTCTACCCTGGAGCCCCGTAATTTGTTAAACCTCGTATACTATACCCAAACCACACAATCTTGTGAAGTACCTGTTATTTTTAAAAATTACTTTGCCCCCAAAAACTAACTTTTGGAAGAAAACAAATTCTTTTTTACACATCCTTCTATAGAAGTAAAAGTTGTTTTAACTTCTCGAAGTCTTGGAAATATACACAAAAACGTTGTGTTGCGTGTACACTATTCTAAAGTTGTAGTATTACGGTTATCTTCTCTGTGACAAAACTTCGATAAATGCCACGAAGTGATTCTTTGCCAAGTGAATTTCTAGCCACTTCAGTAATCTCTAACTTCAGATGGAGTAGAAAGCAGGGTGTTGGGAAGACAGCTAGCCCAGCCAGATTTATATCTGCCTCTGTCCAGATCTTCTTGGGCAGCTAACTCCACAATAAACGATCACTGTCACTTACTAGGAAGTTACTCTTTGCCTTTTTACTGGTCTGAGGCTTTAATATTGATTGTCTTATTTAATGTGCCCAGCAGATTTTGTGGTAGCTACTGGGATCTCAGATTTGTAGCTTGAAACTCCAATTTGTAGTTTGCATAGCTAATAAAGGAGCTCATTATAGATCCAGTTACACAGAACCAAGCATTAATATCCTTAACATATAACCTTATAAATCAGTTAATAAGGACAACTGAAAAATAAAAGATACAAACATGAAATTCACAAGCAGGGGGGTACCTGGGTAGCTCAGTCGGTTAAATGTCTGCTTTCGGCTCAGGTCATGATCCCAGGGTTGCAGGATCAAGCCTTGCATCAGTCTCCCTGCTCAGTGGGGAGTCTGCTTTTCCCTACCCCCTCCCCTACACCTGCCCTCCCCACTCATGTTCTCTCTTTCTCTAATAAATAAATAAATAAAATCTTAAAAAAAAAAAAAGAAATTCACAAATGAATAGAACCAGTAAACACATGTAGTTTGAAAAAAGTTAGATGGAAAGATATTCAACCTCACTAGAATCTACCAAAATTGCCTAAGTAATTAAAAAGAACTCATCAGCTTTGGGACACTTCTTGATAGAATTGATTAAAGAAAAAAAATTTATTCCATAATAGAGAGGATCATTTAAATTAACATAATTAAACCCCACCAGATGTGCTTGAGAACTTTAGAAATTATAGACTGTTAAAACTCAATCAGTGGCAACCAGAAGGAGTAGATGTATTTCTCCCTATTTCTCCCTCTATGTGCAGTGAAAGCCCTGGGCATTATAGAAAACAAACATCAGAAGACTCTGAGAGGTGAAAAGGAAAAGAAAGCCCATCCAGAGAACTTGAGACCCAAGGAACAGCACGATGGTGAGTTCTCTGTGCTTTCTTTTAATGTGATATATTCTGGACTGAATGCCTTGAGCAATTGCCTTTTCCCCTTTTTGCAAAGGAAAAACACACTTCCTACTTCTCCCTGCAGTCACTTTCCTGGGATATATAAACCTCCCGATATCAGGAGAAACTGACAATTCAAATAGTAATTTCCTGGACTCTCAAGGCAGAATAACATCCTTTGCGAGATGGGTAGCTTTCATACGTTTGCTTTCAACAAAAGAGTTAGAAGCAGTGGCAGGGCTTGCTGGTGCCCCCCGAATGCCACTTGGTGATGTTTATAATAGAAAGTTCATGCATCTCAGCAGGGTTTGAAGGATGCTCAACGAAGGCTACCTTTGCTAGCCACGAGGTATGGCTATGTGATTAAGTTCTTGCAGGTGGGATGTGAGAAGTGATGTGTGTTAGTTCTGTGTCTTCATCTTACAATGCTCAGTATGAGCTCCCCTCTCTCTTCTTTCCTGAAAGGTGGATGTGATGCAAGGGAGCTAGCTTCGACTATGAGGGCAAGGCCACATCCTAGGCTACACTTGGTATAGGTTCCTTGGTCCCTGGACGCCCGACAAGTTCACCTCTCTGCCGAGACTGACCCCTTTACTAGACTCGCATAGGAAAGAGAAACTTCTGTTCCATCCATTGTACTTCTGTTATTTTCCATTTTTTATGGTAGCACAGTATGTATCCTGCCTACTGTATCAGCTAAGAATAATTGAGTTTATCATTAAAAATTTTTGTTAGATCACTTGGAAGTCCAGAGAATTGAGTGATTTTGCAATAGGAAAGCTTTCATTTTCATCTAGTTAGGTTTTCTATAAAAATGGAAAGAAAAAAAAGGATCGATGCTGAACCACATCTGATTCTAAAAATAAATGATATTTATCCATAGTTACATAAGCCAGTTGATAAAAAGTCCACCCGTTTCATTAAGAAACACATTTATAAAGTTTTACTCTTTATGCTTAAAATTTTTCAGATGTCTTGTGTAGTTTTGATCATTTGTGAACTAATAATAAATGTAATGATAATACAGCTCAAAATAATCCTTTAACATTAAAAATCTTTTTTTTTTTAAAGATTTTATTTATTTATTTGACAGAGAGAAATCACAAGCAGGCAGAGAGGCAGGTAGAGAGAGAGAGGAGGAAGCAGACTCCCTGCCGAGCAGAGAGCCCGATGCGGGGCTCGATCCCAGGACCCTGAGATCATGACCTGAGCCGAAGGCAGTGGCTTAACCCACTGAGCCACCCAGGCGCCCCTAACATTAAAAATCTTATAGTCACAGAACATTTTAAAAATTCCATTTCATGTTACATACACTTTTGCTCGAGCACAAAATATAAATTACATTAGTATAAAATTATACTAAGAGAGAACTGAGATAAAAAGAATGCTATAAAATCTCCAAAAATATCCTACTCGTGAATGTTTAAATTGACAGTGAAAGAGTGGATAAAATTGAACTTGCATTTAGGTTCTGTTGGATTTGATTTTTAAAAATAATGTAAAGCGGCGCCTAATGGCTCAGTCAGTTAAGCATCTGCCTTCGGCTCAGGTCATGATTTCAGGGTCATGGGATCGAGTACCACCTTGGGTTCCGTGCTCCGTGGGGAGTCTGCTTCTCCCTCTGGCCCTCCCTCTGCTAATGCTCTCTGACTTTTAAATAAATAACCCTTTTTAAAAATGTAAACATTTTAATCTGAAATGTTAATATTTCTAATGTGGTGGAAATTACAACCCCTGCCACTTTCCAAAGTCCTAATGAAAAATGTTAGGTTTGAAAATAGGAGAAGTATACATAGTTCCTTCAGGTTTAGGCTCTTTAGGATATGAACTCTCAGAGAGTTTAGAGATCACTGTCCTATATGCCTTTGCAGACTCTCCACATCTGCTGTGGTTGGCCGTGCTCTGGCTCCCCATTCGAACCCCCTGTGTGATTGTTGCACGTGGTTCCCACCAGCCAGCACACTTCCTGAACAAGGAGGAAGGCCTGTGAGTCACCAACACCATCCACCACCCCCCGCTGTCCCCGGCACCTAGTCCTGCATGACCGCCTAGTTCAGATGCCCTTGTTCAATACTGACTCATATTCCCTTCTTAAATGCTGACTCCTGGGAGGGGGTTTCCACTCCACCTATCAACTGGGTCCAATCACCCTTCATTGTGCTCCACAAATGCAATCTCCCTCATCTCTTCCACTCCTGTTTACTACCATCCTCAGATCCCACCTTCCCTCTGCTCTTCCCCACCAAGGGACTAACATACTCAATTCCTCATCCAGACCACCCGTCCCTCAACATTGCCCCACCATACTATCATCACAGTGGTGCCCCTCCCTTCCCAGTCCGATAGCCTGTAGGCACTACTCAGTCTTGTGCTCACTCCATGCTCCCTTCTAATTTTAATTTTTGAAGTGTTTGTAGGTCCTGTGAATGAGCAATATGAAAATATTCTCGTTGTAAACCTATTAAATGTTCTAGGAAGAGTCAAAAGTCAAAGCATTCCTCTACCCAGCACTGCTCCCAGTGCTGTCCTTTCCCATATAAAATTTCGTGTGGTTCCTTCCACGTTTTCTTCTAGGTATTCACATGCATATATATTATGTCACGTTGCACAGCATATGATTTTTCCCCAGAAGGTGTTCTGGAAAAGTGGTCCAAATATATATACATACATGTTTCTTTTCTTGAACACTGCTTGGTGTTTTGTAGAAATCGTTGCCATAATTTCCTATTATTGGGCTTGTAGATTCTTTCTCATTTTCATCCCTGTTGGATTTTCATGTTATTTCAGGGTTTTTTTTTTTCCCTTTAAAACACTATCGGAACAATTATCCTTTTATGGGTATTTTTCCTCACCTGCAAGTTCATCTGGGGGTAGTGGGAAGGAAGGAGTTAAAGTAGCTGGCTCTTTGTTCCAGGTAAAGAAGGCAGGCGACACATCTAAATTCTTGTAAACGTGCTATAAACGGGACCTCCTGGTTAATAGACTAATATTTGCTAGAGCTCTTATCTGTGGAATGCTCTTAGAAGGATGTGGCTGGTTAGGGATAGTTTGTGGTAAATAAACTGAGAATTTATGGATCTGGGAGGCAAAGGCACACATGCTGTATAACTGTATAGGGTATAAAATGGCAGCACTTCCCCCTCTACCATCTCCCTCTGTGAGCTGTTCCACAGACCTCACATGACACCCTACCTATAACCCTGGGCCAAAGACAGTGTCCAATGTTGGGATGAAAGACCTGGGAGGTGCACAGGGTGACACAGACTTCTCCCTGCTTCACCGGGGCCGTTAACTGCTTCTGTGCTTGAAATGACAAGTCAAGCTTTGTGTGGATGAGATCTCGGATGCATGGGAGTCTGACCCGGCATGTGAGAGACATCGCTGGAGGTAGCCAAGCAGCCATCCAAGAAGGCTCTAGCACTTCTATCCTCACCAAGAGTCTGAGTTTGTTTCTCAGCAACATTGACTCCAGTTTCCCCAATCTGGGGGCCAATGAAGCAGTTAAACCTGTTTAAAATTATATTTTTCTGTTTATTCATTACCCCAGTTATCTAAGCTTTAGTGTCCTCATTCGATGCCTATTTCCTAAGGTCAGGTGAAGATTATATGAGATAATCCATACAAAACTCCAAGAATATCACCTGGTACATAATAAATGCTCAGACAGTGATAGCTAGGCATTGGAGATCTTTATGTTAAATTTTACACATTAACTTTTTTGATTATTAAATATGTCATATTTTCTCCTAGTCTGATGCTTGTGTTTAAACTTTATTTGTAGACATTTATCAGAAAATTTTTTTATCTGATTAAATCTGTCATTCTTTTCCTCTATGGATTTTTGTCATAACTTGATTTTTTTTTTAAATTATATTATTGAAGTGACTGCTCCAAATTTCAGTTCCCGTTTTCTTTAACCTGTCCTATGATCTTGTGGCCAGATCTTAAGATTCTTCTTTGGGCTCACTCTACATTCGTCTCTCTTGCAAAATTAAATGACAGGAGGTGACAGAATTTAGTGTTTATAAATGAGATCATCATTAATAATTCAGAGAAGAAATTCAAGACATCACTCTGGTTTTCTTTCATGGGCCTCTCCTTTTTCTCTTTCCCCTGAAAGAACACATTCCTTTTGTTCTTGCTTCTCCTTCGGGACCACTCTCCTCAGGTCATCTTACCTACTCTCATGGTTCCGACAACCCACTGCAGGCTGGTGACAGAGCAGTGGTTTTTGCTGTCACCAGGTATCTCTAACTTGATGTTCCACAGCCATCTTAAATTAAATTTCTTCTAAAACTAGACTTCACATACCCTCCCTACACCCTAAGAAGCAATGACTGAAAAGGGACACTCTGTTGTGCTTTTTTTGTCTTAACTTAGAACAAACAGTATGTGTGGAATATTTTTAATGAAGAAGAGACACTTACTATGCCTATGTATTATGCTTAGAATCAGTCTAACCGGACACACAAGAACTTAAACATGGTTATGACAAGGGGAAAAGGCATACGTTTCACTTGCACTTCTTTGTGCCTTCTGGATTTCATGCCATGTCTTCAAAGACAGTACAAGTTGGTCATGGGGGAGATGGGAGAAACAGGTGAAGGGGATGAGAGGACACTTATCCTAATAAGCACAAAGTAATATAGAGAAATGCTGAATTGGGTATTATATAGAAACTAATATAACATCATATGTTAAATACACTGGAATTACAAATAAACAACCCCAAATAAGTACAATTCTATAAATAAATAAAAGGGACCCTTTCATCAATCCCATCGAACCCGCTCTCTGTATCGGAGAATAATGTCACTTACCCACCCTGTTGCTGCTAAGCCTCTGCTAAGCATGTCCTCGAAGGCACATCTAAGTACCATATTCTGTTGAAATACCCCAAAAATGGATCCTTCATCCACCTACTCCTTCAACAAAGACCCTCAGGACACATAATAAGATGAGCATGGGGCTGGAGATAAAAAGATGAATGGGATCCTATCCATACAATCCCCTCAGGAAGTCCCACAGCCTAGGGACACAGCAGCCACGCCCCACATTTACACAGCATTTTGTGAATAACTGATTCCTTAAGTCTTTTGCAAGCATTTATTTGGGTAAGAGATCATAAAATATATTTTTAAAATAACATAACAAAAAACACATTTGAATGAATACAAAATTAAATGACAGGAAGTGACAGAATTTAGTGTTTATAAATGAGATCGTCAATAACTTTAACAATTCAGAAAAGAAACTCAAAGTGTATTTAAAAATTGTGACCATGCTTTATAATACTTTGCAATAAAAAAGTATTAGGCTTTTAAAGGTAATGCATGACAAATTTTTCAAAAGATTTCATAATGTACTCCTAGACACTGTCATACATGGACAAGAAAAAAAAAAAGACAAGAACTTTGGCAAGCAAAGTATTAGTCCGTAGCAGCTTGGTAGAGTTTACTTTTATACAAAGACTCCTCAATTTACATTTATTCTTGTTACAGGAGCAGAAAGTACTGATATGCCAAGCGGAGTCTTAGATAGCAAAAATAATTATTTTAAAAAGCCTGTACTCTATGAAAATGTGCACCACACAGCATCTGTAGAAACTGGGTAAATGTAAACCATGTGATTATTAACTCTTCTAAAGAAAACTAACCCCCAAATTTCACATAATATCCCATACCCACATCTCTTGTCTGAAGATAGCCTCCAACTTTATACTAATGTGCACCGGTTATTAAAAATTCTTACCTCCATTACTAAAAAGGTTTCTGTGAAGTCCCTTGGAAGTTTTTTCAGTATTCCACTAACAAGACATATCATGATCAATAAACGATCACAAACTTTAGAAAGACATACTGAGGACAGGGAAAGGATGACCAAGTCCGAGGTTTCTGCCTCCCACCCCTAGAAGAGCTTTTTACTTTGAGACCCACAGCTCCAAGAAGACAACTCAAAATTCCTTACATTTAAAAAAATACTTTGTCATGAATAACTGAATAATAAGATTTCTAGGAAAATGAGGCCTTTAAATTAAGATTTAGCAAAACTGACTATAATGAATTTTCCTCCATTTATGAATGACAGAAACCAGTTGAAATCTTACATACAAAAGATACAAATACTGCATTGTATGTAGTGAATATTGGCACATACCCTTTTGTATTTAAAGCATAAAATGCAATCAGCAAATCTGATGCTCTTAAGATCCATTTATGACACAGCTCAAAAAAACCTCTACATGGAAACGGCCCACAGTCTAAGGCTTCCCAATGGGTTTGTAGCAAGCATCAGGTTGCCAGAGGCGAATATCAACAAGAATTTGATTGAGTTTTTGCATCCAGAGATCCCGCTCTTCCTTGGTATCTGCGGACAGCCAGTTCCTACGGATGCAAACAAAAAGAGTCAAGATCCTTTCCCCCATTCCATACCGCCCTGTTCTCTTGCTGGGGGAGGGGAGTAAAGGCTAAACAGCTAAAATGAGTTACTTTTTACCAGTTTTTAACAGATGCTAATCAAAAGCCTGTGAGGTTTTTCAGCTGCAATAAAGGAAAATAATCCCCATAGGTTGGTTCACGGGATCAAAATTCACAGTGATCCTGTTTGGTTAATGATGGAGTTTCCACACTAAAGACAGTCACCGTCTTGTACCATCTTCAGGTCTGGCCTGAAGGACAACCACTGAGTGTGGGCCACTTCCTAACAAGAGCTAGCACACCAGGTCTTTATCTGGAAGCTTCCCAAATCCTCAGATCTGGGCTCCCTGAGAGCTGGGATCACCAGCTCATGGACCTTCCCTTGGCTCTACAAGTAATACTATTTTGCACTGTTTCCCTTTATTTTTGTGTTAGTAGACATGGTTATCTACAATAAGTGATCTGAAGATCACTTTGACTTTGTCTACCCTAACTTCTCCATCCATATCTGGAATCACTTCTTTGCACCCATATTTAGCCACGAATTGAATAACAAGTTGATAGGGTAGGTCAGAGTAAGCAAGAGGAGAATTCCCTAACTCACAAGCCCGATCATTCTTCTAGAGAACAGCAGTTGTCAGGTCTTTATAGTGTACTCCTTCTGCATCTGTAATTTCCCCGCATTGGTATTAGAAGTAGAATAAGCAGTGATCTGATCATCTAGTGGATGGAGATAACACAACACGTACAACAATAATAGTGGCCATTTCCTGAGCCCGTTCCATGAGCTTGAGACTGTGCTAAATGTGTTTACTCATCAATCTCTATCATCACTCTGTGGAAACTGATGTTTACATCCTGATTCAGTGTCTTTTTTTTTTTTTTTTTAAAGATTTTATTTATTTATTTGAGAGAGAGAGACAGTGAGAGAGAGCATGAGCGAGGAGAAGGTCAGAGGGAGAAGCAGACTCCCCATGGAGCTGGGAGCCTGATGCGGGACTCGATCCCGGAACTCCGGGATCATGACCTGAGCCAAAGGCAGTCGTCCAACCAACTGAGCCACCCAGGCGTCCCAATGACTCAGTGTCTTATTACCAAATGTAACCCTGGCAAGTCACTCAACATTGCTGGCCCTCACTCGTAACAGTTCATTCCCTTAATCTCTAGCCAGAAATTTGCAGAGTAGCCTGAGATTGTTTCTGTAAGTTACCTGATTTCACTGAGGGCATTTTGGGGATGGGAAGGAAGGGGCATGTAAAGTCTCTTTAAATAACACTTGCCTTCTCAATTATACACAAAATCTTCAAACTTAACCCAAAGTACATTAGCTAATTGCCTTGAAAATGGCTTTACTGTGAGTATACTGGAAAACAGGATTAGCCAAAATATAGCTTGAATGTTAGACTTTTTAAAACTATATTAATTTAGTTAGAAGATTGTTCTCTTAGTGATCGTGTGGGTTTTCTTTCTTCTTTAAGACTGTACGCTCTTCAAAGACAAGGACCATCTTGGATATTTCTAAAGGTGGTTAGAACATAGTGGGCAATCAATTACTTACTGGACGGAAGTATTTCTGTTTATAGTGTAATACATACTTGGTGACACAGAGTGTGTCCCTGCATTGGCTGACAAGAGTCTCTCGGTCATCTTCTCTCTGTGGTCGGACAGTAATTAATTCAAATGTATTGCGTCTTGCACAAAATTCTCTGTTGGCCGGTTCTATTTGATGGCTTGTACAATTGGCCAGATTTATCCTTCCTATGGGATTCTTTAAAAACAAATTAAAAGACAATAAACAAGACCATTTACATCAATATGCATTAAGCAGTATTTAAGTTGGTACAAACTAAAAATTTATAAAGTCATCAATTTAAAAGTTAAAACTTAATTATAATAGGTTTAGAGAAACATATTTATTATATTATTATATCTTGCTAGGAAAACAGAAACCGAAAGTGCCAACTACAGCTTTTAGCCAACTTAAAAAATAAACTCTTTATTATGGAATACTCAAAACAGATGCAGAATTAAAAGAGCAGTAAAATAAACTTTCCATGTACCCATCCACCAGCTTCAACAATTAGAAACCCAGATTACTTTGTAATTCTGTTTATTTCTCTTTCCCAGTTTGGGAGTAATAAATAATCATACTTGAGCAATAATATTAATTTCTTTGAAAATGAGATACTATTTATCATAAAATCCTATTATCAAATATTAGAAACAAAATCAAAATCACTATATTCCTGTGATGGTTTTCTATTACTGTTTTATCCCAGATTTAGGTAAGTCAACTATTAATAAAAACAAAAGTGAATTCAACATATTTCTGGCTAAATATGTTATTAAAAAATAGTATGAAACATTCTAGGAGAAAAGAAAGACAAATATATGCAAGGTATTTTAAGAGTGATCAAATCACAGGGAATGGAAAAGAATGAAAGTTTTACACACACACACACACACACACACACACACGCATCTTGCAACAAGATCATTTTTAATGGCTTAGTAAACATACTCAAAGGGGCATCTGGGTGGGTGTGGACACCAGCGGGAACCTTTGCAGGAAACACAATATGAAATGCAGGGCTTTTAGCACTGACCAGAACTATTAATATTACCTTTCGTTTCTCATCATCTGGATAAGTCCAATAAGAGATACAATTTCCAGAAAGAACACACCATCTTCGATGCCAGGCACCAAAACCACTAACATCTTCAAATATGGTCTGAAAAGTCAATGAAATGTTAACTTTAGAAACTTGAGGATCGATTAAATGATAAATCTACATGTTAAACTTCAATACATTGATATACTTCATAGCTCAAAATCAACTTACGTGATTTGCATCATCCTTTACCCTAATAATGAAACTCATTGATTGCTAATATCCAGAAATTGACCCAGATTTTCAAAATCATCTATAAGCATATAGCATTTAAGAATTTCCAGATATTAACCCCAAATCAATACCTCTATCTAATTTAAACCTTTTAAAAGCATCATATCCCAAACCAAATGCTCCTTAAACAAGAGAAAAGTGCTTTAAGTGTTGTAGGGTAGAATAATGAGAATATCATACTTTATATGTTGACAAAACCAATGACAGCTTATTAAGTTAGACTTATTTTATACAAAAGACTGGCATTTAACTTTTATTCAGAACAAAGCAGGATTGGGAAAGAGTTCAACTCATGATTTTGTGCCTTGACGGATTACTTTGATAAACATCAGAGCGCCCCGCCCACTGCTGAGCCACAAAGCACACCCGAGTAGCATTTGCTGCGCAGTCAGGCGGTTGCCGGCTCATGCCTTAGACACACAAGCTACATTCTAAAGAGAGGTGAAGCAGTCATGTCCATCAAGGTCAGGACTCTGGGAAAGGTAACTAACTTGGGGCTTTTTTCCATGGAAGTACTTCTGCTTAAACAGTGTAAGTTGGAGCTGCTCCCTGCCACCTCACTGTTCTTTACTTGTAGTCCTAATGAGCCTTAATCACACAGAAGTCTTTCCTTTGGACTTAAAAAGGAAAAAGACGTCCTTTAGGAAATACTATTTGAGAGAACAAAGCAAGGTAAAATGAAACAGTGCTAGAGATCAGAGGTTGGCAAACTTTTTCTGTGCAGTACCAGAGAGTAAAGATGTTAGACTTCGTGAGCCATCGGGTCTGTCACAATTACTCAATTCTGCTACAGTAACGGTAAAGCAGTCATAGATAGTGTGCAAACAAATGAGCCCATGTTCCAATAAAACTTTATAAAAACAAGCAGCAAGCCACACTTCGCTGACCCTAGCTAACACAGATAATCTCAAAGCACCTTTGTGTCTGATTTCAGAATGCACTCGGCTTTTCCACCTTCACATGGATCAATAAACTTTATACCAACCCGAGGATAGCAGACATATATTCTTCTCAATTCACTAATTTGTGTGAATTTGCCGAACGTTGGCTTGAGTTAGAAGAGTATAAGCTCTAGCCATGGAGGAAAGTTACTTTGTGTGAAGAAATGTTTCTATGAGAGAATGAAGCCTGAAATTTTTTAGCTTAGTTAATTCGCCCAAATTAATTAGCTTACTCTAACCACATACCCTTTTACCCCACCTTTCTTCCTTCTTCCCCAGTTTATCCTCTTTCCTCCCCAAAGCATGTTTTTAAGCAGCACTGGCTCACAACCATTCAAGGAAAAAAGACAGGCATGTTGCTATTTCAATCTCAAGCACAAAATTAGCATAAATGACTCACCATCTCCCTCTTATGTTTATGCTCACTCTTTACATCATAAAGCTAATAGACAAGGAAAAATTTGACGGGTAAGAAGAGCACATTATTATTATTATTATACCTGACTATAATCAGAGAAGAATAAGAAGAGGACAGCATTTTCATTTTTATAACTGAGGAACGTTCAGGCCAAGGAAACTAAATGACAACACAAAGCAGAACTGGAACCTTCTAGCTAATCCGTAACTTCCTAACTTGCCGTTCATCGGTGAAGGCAGAACTAGACTAGCACCATTTTAGAATCACTTAGCAAGTTTTTTGGAATGGTAGTCACCTTCCTTCTAGCTGTCCCTGGCACACCAGGAAGGAAAACCGAACCAAGCAACTTTAGTTTTGATCGCTAGCTCTAATTTATAGAGGGTACAAGTAATTAAAAGGCACTGTTTGGCAGGGGATAGAATTTATTTGGGGGAGTTCTGAGCAGTTTCTTACCACATTTTTGTAAGTGTGGTTGTGATCAGAATGGGCTACAGGGTCTGAGACAGAGCAAACCTGAAGAGAGCTAACTAACACTCACTTGTTGAGAGCCCAGCTCAAAAATTCAGTCAATCAGACATTATATGCAAATGAACTAATGTCCACAACAGTCTGTCAGTTGCTAAAGGTATCTATAGTAAAATATGAAAATATTTACATTAAATAAAGTCAGTAGATAAACTCTGCTTTCACATCAGAAAATGTATAAAAACACTTTTTCAAAAACATCTAGTGCCATCTACTGGCGGTACATGTGAGCCAACTAAGGCAGTCTGGTCTACAATCGGGTTGGCCACAGAGTTCTTCCTGACCCCTCTGACAGCAAGGGCAACCTGTGACATCTTCTGTATCATTCAAATTCTTGCTTCACAAAGAAAGCGAGGGATTAGATTTCCTCTACTTTGTGCACCATAGCCACAATCTTCTGTGTACTCTATACATACTTGTCTCATCTGATAATCGAAAAAGTATATAGCTGACCCTTGAAACAGCCCAGAGGTCAGGGGTGCCGAAGATCCACATATAACTTTTGACTCTCCCCAACCCCCACCAGAACTGAACTATTAATAGCCTATTGTTGGCCAGAAGCCATGTCTATAACAGAAGCAATGAACACATATTTTGCATGTTACATGTATTATAGACTGTGTTCTTACGATAAAGTTAGAGAAATGAAAATGTTAAGAAAATCATAAGGAAGAGCAAATACATTCACAGTACTGTATGTATTTACTGAAACAAATCCGTGTATAAATGGACCCACAAAAGTGTTGTTCAAGGGTCAACTGCTCTTCTGAGTAAGATCAATCCCGTGAACGGTGGTTTGGGTCTCAGGTCTTCTCACTCTCATGACCTCGTTCTGCATATCACTCCTTAAACCTAGTGCAGGTTCCCCAGCACATCTTCAGTCTCTCTGCCCATTTGAATTTAAAGATTCTCAAGTCTCGCTGATCTTATTAAAATGTCAACCAAATCCTTCTTTCACCCTACATAGCTCTGCAGGTACCACACTCTCTCCTTTGCAGCCAAACTTTGTTTCACAGAGCTGCTGGCACTCTCATTCCTCACCTCCTACCCTGTCCATACCATCTGCAATCCAGCTTTGTTCTCTGCCTTGTAAACGAGTCCCACGGTCTCTGATAGTAGTCCTGATCTAAGTTGACCACTCCCTCTTTCAGAATCTCTCTTGGCAACAGTGCCACACACAGAGCCCCCCCTGTAGGCCCCTTTGAGAGCATCTCTTTCTAGGTCTGTGGCTTAAATGTTAGTGTTCCTCCTGGTTCTGCTTTGCTCAGCCCTCCCTGCACTTCAGTAACTATGTCTATTATGCAGATTTCCAAATCTTCATCTCAACCAAAATGGCCATCTTGAGCTTCAAAACTCAAGATCTTTTAGAGTCATCTAAAATTCAGTCATTTAAACTTAACTCATCCAAACGTCCCACCTTGGGGGATGAAGGAACAGGCATGAAGGAACTTTCTGGGGCAATGTTCTAGATCTTAATAGAAATTTGTGTTATAAAGATGTATGCTTGTGTCCAAACTCAGGGATGCACACTTGAGATTTGGAGGAACACGCTAATGTCTTCAGTATACTTTTAAAATTCTTCCCCCCAAATACGGTATTTTCAGCAATGGCCAGAGGGCTAGCTAGAAGGATGGCTAGGTAGCAGATACATGATAAAGCAAGGAGAGTAAAACGCGTTAAAGGCACCATCTAGATGGTGGCTATGTGGGTGTTTGATGTAAAATTCTACCAAACATTGCTGTATATCTGCAATTTTCCACAGTAAAATTCAGGGAGCAAAAAACTTTTTCCCCAAACACGCACCCTTGCTTCTTCCCCAAGATCCCTTATCTTAGTGGCATCATGCCACCCAACAAGTTGTACAAGGCAGGGATCTAGGTGACATCCTTACTTCTATTTTTCCATCCCCTTTGCCGCACTCAAATCACCACGTCTGCCCTCCCTCCTGCTTCATGTCTCCAGGACAGTCTCCATCACCTCTCATGGAGTGACTGTCTCCTCGCTAATCTCCTTCAGAGCTGCCAGTCTCCAACCTCCTCTCCGCATGGCAGGAAGAATGACTTTTCTAAACCCCAAATATGATGTTATTCCTCTGCGTGAAGTCCTTGTGTACTTGCTGGCTTCCAGATATAGTCCAAATTCTTTCAAAGGCCCTTTAGCCCTCAGCCCCATCTCCCCTAAGTACACTGTCCTCTGCAGTCACTCTCCTCACTGTCCGTCTTCCCCACACACACCCAGGCCCTAAGCACCGGCTAAACTATGGGCCACTCACTGTCTGTGCCCTCCTTATCTCTGGTGGGGGGAGAGACAGAAGGGCACTCCAGGCTGGCTTATAGGCTCTGCCCTTCGTCCGGAACACTACTTCCCCTCTTTCTATCTGGCTAACTTACTCACCAGTTTACAAGCTACTTCCAATGACTTTCTTTAACACCCCTCCAGTTACCCCCCGGCACTCTATGCTCCCACCAATTACAGCACAGCATTGCACTTGCCAGTTTACTTGTGCTTTCTCCCTACTAATCTAAAAGCTTCTGAGGGGAAGGCTTCTGAAGGTACTGCTAGATTCCAGTACCAGCACAGTGACTGGCACAGTGTGGACATGCATTCATACATTTACTGAACCAATGAATTGTGTAATCACATAGGTTGTCATTTCTATGCGAAAACAAGTCTATACAGCACAACATGGAAAAAGGAAAATATAGATTAAGCGATGTTACTTACCAGGAAACCTCTTTCTTCAACACTTGAATTCACTTGACATTTTATTTTTAAATAAATATGACCTTCCAAAGGAGATAAAAAGGGCACCTGTGAAGACAGGGGGTAAGTTATTTGCAAAACCGTTTCAAAGTGTGATTTTTTTTTTCTTGATAAAACATGGATAAATCACGAATAAAGAAGATTATGCCTTGAAAGCACAGTATTTTCTAAAGATGGAATGTAAAACAGGTGGCCCGAAAGGCCACTGGTTCCTTAGCAACAAATGCTTTTGAAGAATAAATTCATTCAAGGTAGAGTTTGATAAAAACAGAACCCTAAGTCCCAAGTTAATGTGATAGAGAAAACACAGATTTTTTTTTTAAGATTTTATGTATTTATTTGATAGACAGAGATCACAAGTAGGCAGAGCAGCAGGCAGAGAGAGAGAGGGGGAAGCAGGCTCCCTGCTGAGCAGAGAGCCCAATGTGGGGCTCGATCCCAGGACCCTAAGATCATGACCTGAGCCGAAAGCAGAGGCTTAACCCACTGAGCCACCCAGGTGCCCCGAGAAAACACAGATTTAAGAAGAGATTACATGTGCTTATCTATTCTCCATCAACAGAATATACTCCACTGGTAAATTAATACATTAATACTCAGTAGTAAAGAAGAGTGAGCTGCAGAAATGGAAAAGCTGATCCCCAAATTCATATGGAATTGCAAAAGGTCCCCATTATTAATAACCAAAACAATCTTGAAAAAGAACAAAATTGGAAGAATCGTACTTCCTAACTTCAAAACTTAATCCAAAGCTACAGTCATAACACAGTGTGGGAAGGACGTAAAGAAGATCTGTAGACCAAAGGAACAGAACTGAGAGCCCAGAAATAAACCCATACAGCTATGGTCAACAGGGGTGCCAAGGTCATTCAGTGGGGAGAGAGCACTCCTGTAAGCAAACAGTGCTAGGAAAACGGGATTTCTACCTTACAAGAGTGACGTTGGTCCCCTATCTTCCATCATATACAAAAATTAACTGAAAAGGGATCAGTGACCTAAACCCATGAAACTCTTAGAAGAAAACACAGGAGTCAATCTTCATGGACATGGATTCAGCAATAGAGTCTCAGATATGACACCAAAGCATGAGCAGCAACGCAAACAACAAAATCGATAAATCAGACCTTAGCAAAATTGAAAGCTTTTCAGTGAGGATTCTCAAAAACTTAAAAATAGAACTACTACATAGCCAAACAATCTTACTTCTAGGTATTTATCTGAAAGAATTAAAACCAGAGTCTCCAGGAATATGGGCACTCTGGCATTCGTTGAATTCTTCACAAGAATAAAAGGGGCAAACAACCTAAATGTCCCTCAACACATACAGACAATATGAACATACACATACAGAACCCTTTCTCCCCACTTCGGAGTATGAAAACTATTCTAGCCACGCAGAGCCTATTCTTCTCCAAGTAGGAAGCTTGTCTTCCCGGCTTTCAGACTCTCCTGTGAAATGTGCACTTCCCTTTGGTGCCCGAGACCATAGCCTGCACTTTGCACAGCAGATTCTTGAGAGTAATTATGTGTTTTTTCCGTGTTTGTTCTCATAGCCTACTGCCAACTTATATCCAGGCATTCAACCAACGGTTGCTGAAAGGATACTCTTTGACCAAATAAATACCCAGTTTTCCTATTTAAAAAAAAAAAAAAAAAGTTAAACGTGGCACATAGGTAACCCCTGGATTTTCAAAAATCTGCCCACTTGACTTTTACAAAATACTTATGTTAGTACCTATCTTTGCTAACTGAAAGAAATCTGAAGAGGATTTTCACTTTCATGAAAAGAGGCAAAAAGCAAAACGAGCATTTAGCATTTGTGTTTGCAGCTAGCTGTTCTGGAGGCAGCGTGCACCCCAAACAGCAAGAGTGGCACCCAGCTCTTTCCCTGGGGACCACACTCAGCACCTGAGCATGAAGCCACCAGAACTCTGAACTGTGTCTGTGAGCGTCTGTGCTTCGTCTCCATTTGTTCTGTGCATCTGTTAGCAAAACGTGTCTTAAGGTACCAGAAAAGCCTAAGAGAAGAGAAGTTACTTTTGAGAAGGAAAAAACTTTTTAGGTATAAGGCTAGTTTCCAGCAATTCAGTCTTGCAACACAATAAAGATAATTTAAAGGGGGAAATCTTGGCCAGAAAGTGTAGATTTCCAGAGACTAATTCCATGAGACAAACCTCTAACTTTCTGAATTTAAAAGGTATCATAATGTAAAATCAAAATATTATGTGCCTTATTATCCTTCTTGTTATAAATTCCCTTGTTCTTTTCTTTTCCATGTTGTCAGTTATAAGTTCCTCAGGCTCTCAATGTTAATTAATAGATTTCCACGTTGAACCCAGGGAATGCTGCTGGTAAAAAGAATCTCATAAAAACGAGAAGAAAATGTTCACTCTTAACTCTACAGCTATGAAATGCTGACAGTGTTCTTGGTCAGAAGTTTGTCCTGATGGGTGAATTGAGAATATTCACAAGATGGTCAATATCACTGCCCCCTGCTGAGTGTAGGAACATGGGAAAATGTATGAGCCTGTTAGGTTTTCTGTTCAACAAAATGGTCTTGAAGATATTCACACTTCTAAGATTATTGCTAAGATCTATAAAATGTAACTCTATAACCAGCATGGCTGTAATTTTTCATACAGTGGGATATTTCTAAGAGAGGGGCGTACTGTTAATAATTATTAAGCCAATGGACATACACCAGGATAGTTTTGGGCACAGCAGAACACCTAATCACTCTTCCCATAACCTTGAAATTCGACAATGCTAATTGGTTGTTTTACTTCACAACTATTTGCCCCATTATTATTTGAAATAACATCTCTATTTTCGGTAAGGTGTAAATACCTAGGAGCGTTCTTTTAGTCAAAAGATGGGCTTCGAGATATTCTTCTCTCTTTATCTGTGAAAGTATAATAAAATCTATGGCTATTTTGGAGTCTCTATTCAAAGAAAAGGATTTGAGAGCCTGTGACTCATGGCAATTCATAATTTAAATTGCAGGATATCAGATTTAACCTCAAATAGGAAGGCAATCGCTATCAGTGGTATCCTAAATCCATAGAGCAAACAGTCTGGGTAAACTTCAACAGAAATTCCATTCTGAAGGTGATCTCAAGAGATAACCTTTGTGACTGTTGTATTGTTGGTCACAGCACCAATAAAATAAGCAAACACTCGCTTATATCACTGTTATCTGGTAGGATATAGGTGACTTGTGTGTTCTCTCAAAGTCAATGAAGCAGGGTTATTGTGTGAGTATAGACCATCTTCCATTTTTCTCACCAACTGAAAGAACATCTAACTTAACTATTTTAAATATTCTCCTACATCAATTATAAACTACTAGAATAAATATTTGCTTCCTCCTGCCATTCATAAAAGCACATTTGAGACAAATTTTATATCTGATTATATTGTATTTGATTCAGAAAGAGACTTTAGAGTATTAGACACAACCAATTAAATTGAGTGATTTGATTTTGTACTGAATCATGTGGTTGGCTATTTAAGTTACAATTTCAAAGAAATTAAGAGAATGGAAATACTGGATTTTTAAAATTTGTAAGTGTGATATTTTGAACTAAAATGGCACCCAAACAATTTTTCAAAATAAGTCTATTTAACATACATCATTAAAACCTCTTTCATGGGGTGCCTGAGTGGCTCAGTGGGTTAGAGCCTCTGCCTTCGGCTCAGGTCATGATCCCAGGGTCCTGGGATCGAGCCCCGTATCGGGCTCTCTGCTTAGTGGGGAACCTGCTTCCTCCTCTCCGTCCTGCCTGCCTCTCTGACTACTTGTAATCTCTGTCTATCAAATTAAAAAAAAAAAACAAAAAAAACCTCTTTCATTTTAAAAGATTAACAAAATCTCTTACATGCAGAAATTGGCATTTTGTACATTTCTATATACCCAGGGAATGCTTGTAATTGATCTTTGCAAGGCTAGTAAAAATCCTAAAAAAAAAAACCTAAGACATATGATTATATTTAGTATAATTTTAGTGTTCGATGCATTTTAATTTCAAAATCACTAAACAAACCATCATCTACATAGCAATGTACCTATTAGACAACTGAGACCAGTTTTATCTTAAACATTACCATAGGTCTTTCCATATACGGGAGGTCAACAATATTAAATACTGAAATTTTAGTTTTTAGACAATTGAATACATTTTAATGTTAGTTATTAATTTGGTATTTTAGTAGCCAGAAAAATCAAATATAAGTGACTACAGAATCTTAAAGAGCTGTAACGTGAAAAAAATATAGAAGAAAAGCCCTAGTACCAAACATGCATGAAAACAAGAAGACTGTCAAAAAAAGCTTAAAAGAACTATGAGAATAAAGAAAAAGATTTCCACCTGCAAGAATCTAAAGAAAGAATAATGTATATCACGTCCTTAATTCTTTAAAATTACCAAGAACACATAAGAGTGGTTAGTGAAATGAATACATATGAGCCAAAACTTCAGGATTGATTTTTTTAAGCTCATTAGTTTCAAGCAAAGAAAATATAGCAACCTTTTCCTGGAACATATAGCCCAGTAGTTCTCGCTCTTTTACATCATAATTTATCTAAAACAAACAAAATAAAAGACAAAAAGAAAAAAAGACCCAAGATCACTCAATTTGTTAAACTAGCTGTATTACTAAATAAAAAGTTATATACATTTTTTAAATTAGCATGTTAAGATAAAACACATTTATGCGTTAACAATAATCAAAATTTAAAGGTAGTCTGTTTTTTTCCTATTAACTAAAAGACAAATGTTTCATAGAAATTTAAAGGTAGATTGTTTTAATCTAACCTTATATTCTCTACTGGGAAAACAAGATCCCAGAGAAATGAAGTGATTCGCTCAATGTTTAAAAGGAAATTACTAGGAGGATCAGTACTAGAAACCAGACCTCCAAATTTTTATACTTCCTCACCTCCATATTCTGACTAGGAAAATCTCTTAAAATATTTAACAATATCCCTGTATTATACCACAGAAATCAGCCCAAGGATCAAAATTTGCTACCAGGTCTCTCACTCTGAATGGTTTCATTGGCTATTAAATGAAATAGCCAATTTCATTAGTCAGGGGCACCTGGGTGACTCAGTAGGTTAAAGCCTCTGCCTTCGGTTCAGGTCATGATCCCAGGGTCCTGGGATCGAGCCCCACGTTGGGCTCTCTGCTCAGCAGGGAGCCTGGTTCCTCTTCTCTCTCTCTTTCTCTACCTGCCTCTCTGCCTACTTGTGATCTCTGTCTGTCAAATAAATAAATAAAAATCTTAAAAAAAAAAAGTTTAGTCATATCACATTATGGTGAAAAAGCACTCAATAGGGACAGAACACTGAACTTTGAAGCTTTTAATTTGGGGAGGAAAGTATGGGAAAGAAATCCCTTCGATTCATGAGTACTTTCTAAGAAAGTAACCTATCCTTCCCTATATTATCAAAACTAAATCTATTAAATAGTATTCATTTCAAGATATCAGTTCAAATGGGCAAGTTACCATGTTTAAAACTGTAAGCTTAACATCTACATGCAAGAAGTAATACTCCCGTAGTCAGAAGTAACATTTAGAATAAATCAGTAGACACTGTATACAAAGCAGTATACACTGCTTTGAAGATTTAACTATTAAGAGACAAGAAAGAAATACTTCCAACATCAAAAATGTAGCGACACCCACGCCTAGTTAAAATTTACAATTCTAAGAACATACATTCTCACCCAAAGATTTCAAATATTTAAAAGTCCTTGGGGCATTTCCACTGACTTAATTTTTCTAAAAGCAAATAAATACATAAATTTGGAGTACCTTGTCCAGAGCAAATTTAGTGTTTCCTACTGAAGACAATGACAGCGTATAAGATCCAACCAGGGCAAAGTTGCTGGTGCGCACAGCATTGAGACCTCCTGGACTGGCCATGACTGGAGAGAAAGGAAAGGAAGTTTAGTTCAGAGTGACTTTTGTGAGTGTAAATAACAATTCTTCACCACAGCCCAACAGAAAGAAATTAGGTTGTCACAGAGAAAACTGCCTCATTTTCCTCCATCTCTAAAGAGTGAGAGAAAACAATTTTCCTAAAAGAGATGTGAAAAGGCTTCATGGCTCTGGTCTAGGATGACATAATTAACAGCAGAGATTATCTCTGCAAAGTTCTTCTCAGTTACCTTCTTATGCCAAGAAGAGACCAGAAGCCCAAAGGAAGTGAGTGAAACCAGCTCCATTCTAATCCCCTTCGGAAAACTCAGGCCTAAAGCCACTCTAGAGAACGCCTTTCCTGGCTTCCTGGCACCCAGGCTTCCAGTGAACTAGAAGGATGCTTCTCTGACATGATACAATGCGAGTTATGATGAGCAAAGTTAAAAGAAGTAAAGTTCACAGTGTGGAAAACACAAAACAAATCTATACAATGACAGAAGTTGGGGTGAAGAACGGAGTCAGCAGCTGCAGCCGTAGCCCGGTGACTGGGTATCACACAGCTACTGCCTGCTAGATAGAGCCTGAATGACGTGAGGCCAGGCAACAGCTGACAGCATGCCATTCTGCCCAGTAATCTCATATATTACTAAAAACCATACAGAAAATATTACTCAAAAGAGTCTAAGGCGAACACTCATCAAGATGCCCATGTGTATAAAGCGTGTGCACCACTGCTTAACTCAATTCCTTATTCCGGTGTTTGAAATAGTTCAAGATTCTCTCACCTGAAGAATGAAGGCTGCTTTTCTAAAAGAAAAAGGAAAAAAAAAATCGGTATAAAGAAGAAGTATAAGTTATTTCCTTTATTCGATACAAAGATTTAAGTATTAAACATTAAACTCCTTAACATTGCAAAGGCTACACTTCAGAAAACAGTATTTTTCCCCTTCTTAAGTATCAGATTTTCTCCCCAGTAGTATATTTTAAAGATTTCTACAGTGCTAAGGGTTTAGAAATGGCTAACCAATTTACAATCCTGTGTGTAAGATGCAGATTTCTCAATGGAGCTAAATTTTTTAAGAATTTACTTACTGTGGTTATAGATGTGAGAAGTCGTTTTGGAGTAATCGCCTAGAAGAAAAGATTAACAGTGTCTTTCCTGCTAAACATTATGAGTCAGAGCTTAAAACTAACCAAACTTGAGATACTCTCACATAGAAAATAATCCTGAAATATGAATACATTATTCTTGAATCCTCCATTAAAGGCTTTCCCTATATTGTCATTCCTGTTTTTATTAGAACTAAAATAAAATTTTGCTAGATGATGACTTAGGAAAAGCACAACCCAGAGCCAAGACTGGGAAAGCTGGAAATTGACATGCAGACACTACTGTTTCTGCCTGCATGTCAGTCCCAAGTGCTGGTTAACCGAGAACATGGCAGGCAAGAGTGCAGAAGAAAGGCCTGAGACACATTTCAGCAGGCTATCAAAGCTGGTTGTCAAGTAAGTGTAGAGCAATTAAAACTGATACATCTATTGTTTCTGATAATAATACTTCTACCATATTTTTCATTCTCACCTTGGACTTATATGCCTTTTTCTTCTTATCAGGGCCTGAGAGATCTTTCTTTTGTACCTACACACAAACCCAAAGCATAATTAGTTTAAGAGTTAATATCGCTAAGGAGGACATAATATTGGTTATTTGGGAAAGCTTTCACTACTTACCAAGCTGTAAACTTCAATATTTATTTCAAAGTCATTGGACACATCTTGCCTGGAAAAATAAATCATTAAATAAAACAGTAAGGAAAACATTGACTTAATGCCATTAAAAATGATGCCACCTAATAGTCTTGCAGTATTTTGGGAGTAAAGGAATTCACAGTGTTTTTAACTACAGGCAGTTGTTACAAACCATCAAAGAACATAAAAATTAGTAAGAACAGTCTATTTTTCCTATAATACAAGCCAAATCTTTTCTTTGGTATTTTACAACTCAAGATCTTTAATAAGTACTTTTTTTCTAACTGGATTTTGATTCTGAATTTTCATAATAAATTTTTAAGACTAAATACATCTTTTAAGTGAGCTGGAATATTAAGTACATTTGCGATTTAAAACATATATACATAAAAATTAAGGTCCACATTTTATATACATATTTATTTATGTATATTTATATAATATATAATGTGGACCTTAATTATTTTTATGGTACATATGTAATATATATTTATATTTTATGTATTTACCAAATCATTAAGTACCTTTAGTCACATGCAAGAAAAGTGCTACTCACTGGAAAGAAATATCAGAAACATATAAAAGATTTAAATCAACAAACTGAAATGGAGTCATTTGTCCATAGAAGAATGTAGATACCACATTTCAAAGACTATACATTCCATCTGTATTCTCTATTAAAAGAAAAATGTGTTTAAACCATCAAAAGCCTAATTTACTTACAGAGTAAATGTAGTAGTGAATGTCAGAGCATCACCATTAAGAGAATTTGAAGTACATGCTAATGGTGTGGCTACCATATTTTCAGGTCCTGCTTTTAGTATAATTAAGAAATAGTAATTTGCTGCATCTGCAAAAAGTAATCACATTACGTAATAAGCACAAGCAAAGTCAGATTTGACTAATCAGCATTCCAGAAGACCAAAGGAAAAATTAATACTGCAACCGATTTATGTAATTTACCTAAAAATTACTAAAATCAACTTTCCAGATACAAAAAGCTAAGTAAGACCCATAAGCAGACAGTCATAATCATCATCAATAAGCCTCATCAAGGTCTCTTCCTATAATTTATATGAACTGAAATGACATCACTCCATATCCCTCAGTGTCTGCTGACTTCAAATTTTACCTATTGATTCCTAATTCTTTAGCTGATGATATATTGTTCAACAATATAGGCCTCAATATGTTCCTTAAAATATTATATTTCTGTGAAAGTTCCTTGGAGATAAATTCTAATAGAAACATAAGAGTGTTTCTTCACCATGTTAGTAAATACCCACGTTTCAAGGTACATATTATATTACCCAATAGATTTCTTCCAGACCACACCAAAATCCGACAACAGCGACAATCAGAACCTATGTTACCTTGTTCCTAAAGAACGCTCCATTCTTTATTTTCCTTGTAGCTTAAATTCACTTCTCACCTATGTCTAGCCCTCCCTCTCCTCAAACAGAATGGCCCATGCAAATGAAAACATAAAAGAATCTTAAAAGAACTACACCAAAATTTAATGAAACTTTGATTTTTATTAAGTGGGCTATAATTACCCTGCCCTCTTTTCAGATCCTGGTGCAATATTCTCCTTTGCCCACTTTGCTATGATTTATCATAGCACACACATTTAGGAAAGTTTACTTATTCAATCTAGAGTGACAAAGGCAATAATAATTTCAATAGAACCATCTTCACTGTGGTGGTCATCTTCACCTCTACAGCTAATAATTCAAGATTTTTGGAATGAATTTTATTTTATTTTTTTAAAGACTTTATTTATTTATTTGACAGAGATAGATCACAAGTAGGCAGAGAGGCAGGGAGAGAGAGGAGGAAGCAGGCTCCCCGCTGAGCAGAGAGCCCGATGCAGGGCTCAATCCCAGGACCCTGGGATCATGACCTGAGCCGAAGGCAGAGGCTTTAACCCACTGAGCCACCTAGGCACCCCTGGAATAAATTTTAAACAGAATAAAGTAGATTCTCTTCAATGTCCCATTACTTTCCACAATAAAACTAAATAATGAAAGTTGAAATGATCTGCTGTATCAAGACATCTCATCTTAGGAAAATACTTTATGCTCAAAACTATGTTTAGGGGCACCTGCGTGGCTCAGTTGGTTAAGTGTGTGCCTTGGGTTGAGGTCATGATCCCAGAGTCCAAGGATCCACACTGCATCTGGCTCCCTGCTCAGCAGGAGTCTGCTTCTCTCTCTGTCCCTCTCCCCTCACTTGGTCCTCTCTGACTCTCTATCAAATAAATAAAATCATAAAACAACAACAACAACAACAACAAAACACCTATGTGTAACTCACCTCCTTTCAGTTAGAACCCTGTCTGTTACCATGTAGATCAGCAACCCCATATATGCAATTTTGCCTTGGTTATTTTTATGAATATTTCTTCATTAAAGGAACTAAAGGCCCAAGATACAAGCTGTGCATCTTTTTGCATGCTCTGCTTGCTCCCATTTGCATAATTCCTATCTAGGTAAGGCTCATAATTTAACCTAGGACCCAGAAGTGATGCAAATAAAAATCACCATACCTGGTTTCTGAACCGTACCACAGACGAAATCTGCTTTTAGAGGCAAGCGGATTTCTGACAAAGTAACTGATCCTTTGGATGGGACAAATTCACTTGGGGCAATGGGACCAGCTTTATTCTTCTTCTGAGGCCCTTCATTCTTCAATTTATTCAACTCATCAATCAAAAGTGCTCTCTTCTCAGCTATGTAAAAATATGCAATATCACAAATATGAAAACTGTAACTGTTTGTACATGAGACCAACTCAAGAAAATGTACTTAAGATCAAAGACAAGATCAGTGCTTCTTTATAAAACAGGAGGTAGTAGTTGGGTAAAACCTTGACTGCTCATCTTTTTATAATGTCTTTAAAACTTAATGCTTAAACTTTTTGCCAGTTTTCTCATATGGTATAATCTCTGTGCACTAACATGCCCTATCATCCCTCAACACACATACACAACTAAACTCACATGCTTTTTTTAGCTCCATGAAGATAGTTAGGTGCTGAGACAGAGTGTGTGTATACGAATACACACAGACACACACACACACACACACACACACACACACACACACACACACAAATATGTTCATATATTCATTTTTGGCATACTCTTCACAACTGCATTTCTTCAAATGCATTCCAATTCCTTTCACCTTTTATGCAAACTCCATTTTATGTGCAGAGCATTCACAAATGTCATAAGAAAGACACAAAAACACAGATCAACTGAAATAGAAAAAGTCCTTTCTTTAAAATAGAGATTTCTAACTATCCTAGACAAAAGAGTCTTGTTTCTAGTGTAGCACACGTACTTGCAATGAGGAGAAGTCTTTCCGCTTCAGCTTCTTCTAGTGACCCTTTTCCATGATCTTCGTCAACACAACAGTTAAGGGCCTGGCTAGCTTGATAGATGACTGTCTGCTGCAAATTTATTTCATTATTGAGTTCCTAGGGAAACCAACAAAAGGAAGAAAAAACTCACATTTTTAATTGCCATTTTCACTTTATTGAAACTTCAATTCTAACTAAGCCTGTTGGATAATTTCCGAAATATCCAGAGAGTAAAGTCAAAATGTTACACCACTTCTCACCATTCAAGTGTCTACATTATGCACCAAAGATATTCAACACGCTGTAATAATTACACTATAAACAGTCTTTCTCATGAAGACTTTCCACTCATACTTATTAAAATTATAATTGGGGGTACGTTCAACAAAGTGTAAAGATTTAGAAATTACCTGATTCATTTTATTTAAATTATATATATTTATATTTTTAAAAATGCCTTCCTTAGCATACAAGAACCTCTAAGAGCAAAAAAATTTCACACTTCACTACAATCCAACTTATAGTTGGACTTTAAGGATATTTATGACAAACGTTTAAATATTTCAGAAATATCAAACAATATCAAACAAGCAACATTCCCAACAGAGAAGCCCTTCCTTCCTCAAGTTACACTGAACTCAAGAGCAATTTACTGAGCTCTAGTGTATCAGACAATGCCCTAGTCACTCAGGGTATACAGATGAGTAAGGCTGGGCCCTTGTCCTTAAGGAGTATACAGTCTTATACAGAAAAACATTCCAAAGCTCCTTTCCACAGAAGTACATACCTGCATTTTCTGTTTGATATTAACTTGACCAGGAAAGCCATTCTTTTTCTCATCTAACTTGGAAGTAACGTCTTCCTTCCGAACAATCACCTGCTTTATTGAAGGACGTTCTGTTTCTTTGAATCTTTGAGATCTGTATGCGTCAATGCTTCAGGAAATAAGGTATACTCTATTAGAAATCCAGCAACACATTGAGCACTCTCTTTTACTGAACAGGTGGAATGCAAAATGCCATTTGGTAAAAGAGAGGCTGAAAAAAGTCATTCCAAAGTTTTATAAATGAATTATTAATAACATTATAATACAACTTGCTATATCTAACCATGACCCTTAGTGATTGAATCCCTTCTGAAACATTCTTACCTGTAAAGAAGATCACGATCTTCAGAACCAATGCTATCACCTGACTCAGCTCGAGGGACACGGGTTCTCTGGAATTTTCCCGGCTTTGGACTTTCAACACTTACACTGCTGTCTTTCAATTCCAGTCTCGGTGAGGAAACCAAACTCTGCAGTGAAATACACGAGGTATTAATAGGTTTTATGGATGACATGGATTCTAAATGATAATTCTGAGGAAATAAAGAAATTCTCTATTATTAGGAAATAAACATCCAGTAAGCCAACTGATTCATCATAAAACCAAGCCCAACTAAAATAAGTTCCTAAATAGTAAATGAATAAAAGTTCAAAGATAGCTAAAACCGGGGCACCTGGATGGTTCAGTGGGTTAAGCCTCTGCCTTCGGCTCAGGTCATGATCTCAGGGTCCTGGGATCGAGCCCCGCATCGGGCTCTCTGCTCAGCAGGGAGCCTGCTTCCCCCTCTCTCTCTCTGCCTGCCTCTCTGCCTACTTGTGATCTCTCTCTCTCTCGCTGTCAAATAAATAAATAAAATATATATATATAAAAAAAAAGATAGCTAAAACCTACATCTGCAACTCTCTTAAAAAGTATTTCTAATTGCATCAACTCCCCAAGCTGCAGTTACTCAATTTACGGTGATAGCTAATAATAGTAGTTGGCTGTCCATAAACGTTAGTTTTGTCTGGTGCTAAATACTAATATACTAATGATATAATATTCACATCAGCCCGAACTAGTTTTAACCTCCTTCAACAGGTGAGGGAACTGTGGTAAAGAGGTTGAATAACCTGGGCCAAAACCAGCCAATGGCAGAGCCCACATATCTGGCCTGTTAAACCATGTCATGGTGTGGATTTTATCTAAGGTCACAGGAAACCACTGAAGAGTTTTAAGCTCTCTTTTAAGAGAACTGACATCAGAGTTCCAGAATTCCCCTGGCTACAGAGGGCCAAATCCCCATGTACCAACTAAAACAAAAGGGGATCCCATTCTAACAGTTTGTATCGCAGGCCTGTTAACATTCCGTCTTTCCTTACCTCTGGACTTACCACACCAACTGTCTGTGCTAATGGAGCGAGTAAAGACATGGAGGAGATATTCAGTGCATCTTCCTGTTCTTCATGGTCCATCTCCTCTTCGCTCTTTTCCATATCTAGCTCACCTTCCACCAGGACATCACTGAAGATGTCATTAATTACTTTTGAACTATTGATATCATCATCATCATCCACACTCATCTCAGTTTCACGTACCACTTCTGAAAAAGATTTCAGTAGGTAGATTCTGTGACTCAGATCTTTAAGAATTAAAAGGATAGCAGAGCAGATCTCACGTTCATGTGCTTACTAAATATACAGTAAAGCAATAAAGGTTGAAACTGTCGAAAGTTGAGTCAATGTTTTGGGTTTAAGAAAGAATATTAAGGAAGAATGCAAATGGCAAGATAACAGCCAAAGGCTTCAGACTCACGAAAAATGTTCTTTCAAGTCACTCTTTTTCTATTGTTGGGGAGTTCCCTTTCACATGGCAGTGAATAATAGGGAAATAGTAACATCACCTAAGGCAGGGGTCCCAAATAGTCTTCAAGAGCCACTTATTCCTCTAAGAGTGTGGAAGAACAACACATTTCCTTTCCCTGTGAAAGTGAGTGATAGCCTTAATCAGATTTTCACAGGGGTCTATGACCTAAAGATAACTGTTAAGAGTGCTATCTCTTTGTGCAAGCTAGAGTATTTCCTAGTTAAAAGAGAGAGACAGAATTACAAAATCAGAAGACATTCTGAAATACAGGACACTACATATTTGAATATGTGCTTCTACCAATATATTAATAGGAAATAAAGCATAAAAACCAACCAGTCTGCTGCTCGACCTTTGGCTCTGATGTTACTTTTAAAGACTTATCCTCTTCTAAAAACAATGTGATTTTCAAAGGGCTAGACTTCGTCATTTCACATTCAGTGAAACCTAAAAAAATTGTAAGAAAAATCATATTAGTTTATGTTTAGAACCTAGAATTTTTCAGTGAAAGAATCTTATGTATTCTTTTTTCTGATTATAAAACTATGCATTTCAAATCTAGAGATGTATACAGAATCCCCCAAAACAACTGTCCTCTCTTCACATTCCCATTTATCTCTTCCTCCCCAAAGAGAAAGGCAATGTCAATATTACAAGGTTACTGTTCGTTCTTCCAGTTTTGCCCCTATGTATGCAAATGTGAACATCCTTTTGTTTTATCAGAAAGTAATCATACTATGCATTCTGTTCTGCATTTTGTTTTTCACTTAAAAAAAAGTGTCAATAAGAACACTTCAGAGATTAGCAATATAAGAAAACTACCTCAACATAATAAAGGCCACATAGGAAAAGCCCATAGCTAACATGATACTCAGTAGTGAAAGACTCAAAGTTTTTCCTCTAAGATCAGGAACAAGGCAAGCATGGCCACTCTTACCTCTTCTATTCAGCGCAGCTTTGGAAGTCCTGAAGTAAGAGCAATAGGCAAGAAGAAGAAGTAAAAAGCATCCAGATTGGGGCACCTGGGTTGCTCAGTGGGTTAAAGCCTCTGCCTTTGGTTCAGGTCATGATCCCAGGGTCCTGGGATCAAGCCCCACATCAGGCTCTCTGCTCGGCAGGGAGCCTGCTTCCCCTCTCTCACTCTGCCTGCCTCTCTGCCTACTTGTGATCTCTCTCTGTCAAATAAATAAATAAAATCTTTAAAAAAAATAAAAAGCATCCAGATTTGAAAAGAATTAAAATTACCTCTGTTCATAGAATAAAATACTTAGGAAAAAAAAAAGTGAAATACTTAGGAATAAAACTAACCAAGGAGGTGATAGATTTATATGCCGAAAGCTACAAAACATTGCTGAAAGACATTAAATAAGACACAAATAGCTGGAAAGACATCCCATGTTCATGGATTGGAAGACTTAACATTGTCAAGATGTCAATACTACCCAAAGCAATCTACAGAGTCATTGCATCCTTACCAATAACATTTTTTGGAGAAACAGAAAAATCTATCTTAAAATTCATATGGAGCTTCAAGGGACCTTGGACATCCAAAATAATTTTGTAAAAGAACAAAATTAGAAAACTGACATTTCCAGATTTCAGAACATATTACAAGGCTACAGTAATCAACACATTTGGCACAAACACAGATTCATAGATCAATGGAATAGAGAGAATAGACAGCCACGAAACAAAACCTCACATATTTGGTCAAATGATCTTTGACAAGGCTGCCAAGATGATTTGGTGGGGAAGGAAAGTCTCTTCAACAAATGATGTTGGGAAAACTGGATATTCACATGCAAAAAATGAAGTTGGGCCCTTATCTGACACCATATACAAAAATTAACTCACAATGGATTAAAGACCCAAATAGAAGACTCAAAACTATAAAGGTCCTATAAGAAAACATGGAGGGAAAGCTTCATGACAATGGATTTGGCAATTTCTTGGGCGTGACATCAAAAGCACAGGCCACAAAAGTACAAACAGACAAATGAGGCAATATCAAACTTAAAAACTTTTGTGCATCAAAGCATATATTCAACAGAGTTGCAAAGACAACCTACAGAATGGAGGACAATATTATAAATTGTGTATGTGATAAGAGGTTAATGTTTGGTTAATATAAAGAACTCCTAAAACTCAACAACAAAAATAAATATCCTGATTAGAAAATGGGCAAAGGACTTGAACAGACATTTCTCCAAAGATGATATAGAAACAGTCAACAAATATATGAAAAGATGCTCAACACCACTAATTGTAAAGGAAACAGAAATCAAAATCACAATGAGCTATCACCTCACACCCCTAAGGATGGCTACCATCAAAAAAACAGAAAGTAACAAGTGTTGGCAAGGATGTGGAAAAACTAGAACCCTTGTGCTGTGTTGATGAGATGGTAAAATGTTATGAGTGCTACAGAAAATAGTATAATGGTTCCTTCAAAATACTTAAAATAGATCCACTGTATGATATAGCAACCCTACTACTGAGTCTATGCCAAGAATTAAAAGCAGGGTCTCAAAGAGATATTTGCATACCTATATCCCTAGCAGCACTACTCACAATAACCAAGAGATGGAAGCAACCAAAATGTCCACTGATAGACAGTGGCTAAACAAAATGTATATATACATGATGGAGTATTATTCAGCCTTAAAAAGGAAGGAACTCTGGTCACATGCTAGGACACGGATAAACCTTAAGGACACTATGATAAATTAAATAGACTAGTTACAGGGGTGCCTGGGTGGCACAGTCAGTTAAGCATCCAACTCTTGATTTCGGCTCAGGTTGTGATCTCAAGGTCATGAGATAGAGCCGCATGTTGGGCTCCATGCTCAGCACAGAGTCTGCTGAAGTTTCTCTCTCCCTCTCTCTCCACCCCTCCCCACTGCACTTCAGGTCTCTCTCTCTAAAATAAATAAATCTTTTTTTTTTAAAGTTAGTTACAGAAAGATAAATACTATATGATTATACTTATATGAGGTTTCTAAAGTGGTCAAATTCATAGAAACAGCAGAATGGTAGTTACCAGGGGCTGAGGAGAGGAGGAAATGGGGAATTGTTGCTTGATGTGTATAGTTTCAATTCTAATGATGAATAAATTCTGGAGCTCTGTTCCACAATGATGTGAATGTACTTAACACTACTGAACCATGCACTTAAAAATTGTTAAGATGGTAAATTTTAGTAATGTGTTTTTTACCATAAATTTAAAAAACAAAAAACTGTTTAAGTGTCTATGATATGTTAAATGTCATTTCATACAAAGCTCACTTATTGTTTTAAGCAGCTACATAATATGTGGGGACATGGATTTAGCACCATTTATTTAAACAGTTTTCTGCTGATGGTCATTTACACTTTATTATTGTCACAAACGGTGCTGCCATTCATCTCTTTGCATATACATCTTTGCATGGTAGTTTTAAGAATTCAACTTATAGAAACACTTAAAAAGAAAATAAATTAAAGAGCATGCACACTCCATAATTCAACAGATCTTACTGAATCTTTCTCAGGGAAAAAAAAAAAAGAGTTGTACAGTGATTTATCCTCCCATAAAGAGCATGAATTCTGACTATGAAAGGAGAACTAAGGAAGAAGCATATTGTACAGCTAGAAATGAAAGAATGAGTAGCAATAAAAAAATTTATCTTTTTACATTAAAGCAGTATTTCTGCTTTCCGATGCAATTTCCAAAACTATAGTAGACGGAAAGCTCCATTGTAAGTGGAGCAGAAGTAAAAAATGCTGACCTGTAGGTTCTGTGTCGGAAGGTTTTCCCAGTGTCTGATTTTCTGTCACCTTTTCTGTTACTGGAAGCGATGGGGTGTTTGAAACAGCTGGATGTTTTTTGAGGGGGGTATTCTGAAAGTGAATTTCCTAAAAAAGCAAATGAATATGTTATTTCTCAACACTATAGATTTTTTTCTTTCTGCATGTTATCAAGTGAAACAAACACGAGTCCTAATTCTATATAAACTTCCTCAGAACAAAATAATGTATGTGCAAGGTCCCAGCCATGTTTAGAACACAAGAAACCGTTGATGCTGGCTCAGTATTCTCTGTAATTCCCAGGATGTACTTTAAGAGACTAGGAGGCAAGAAGGAAAATTTGTATTGGAGTAGTTTTAGATAAACCAATTAAAGTGCAAGCCACACGCAGAGAAAAGCAATTCCCCTAGGCCACTTATCTCATCCCAAACCTATAAAATCTACTGACAGTTCCTACATCAAGATTCCCCTTAACATTTACTCAGTGGGTAAAAGGCAAAGAAAACAAGAACAAAAACAGAATGTGGAAGGAAAAAAAGGAAAGAAAAAGAAAAAAAAATTACTCATCTGAGTCTTTCTTAATCATTGACAAGGCAGTAGGAGACAAACATTCATTGTTTTTGAATCATGGGTTTTATGATTAAAGCAATAGAAGAAATAAACAAGAGTAAGAAGAACAGCAACTAATGCTTAATAGAGCCTAATATGCACCAGTCACCTTTCTAAGCACTTGACATTATTGCCTCCCCAATCCTCCCAATAACCCTGCAAGTTAGGTGCTATTACTTCATTCTACTGAAGAAAATATAGAGACACAGGAGTTAAATGACTTGCACACTTGGCCGATAACTGGGAGGGCCAATTTACAAACCCACATATTCTCATTCCACAACTAGTTCCAGACTATTTTGGCTCTCAAGTTAGAAGGGGCTGTTGGTGCATGAACGCAGAGTAAACTACCGAATGTTGCGCTGCAGGCCTGACTGTCCCGGGAAGGCACAACTTCCCTACCATCTTCTGGGATACACAACCTGACAACATAAGGGACAGCCCCTCCCAGCTCCCTAACGGTAATTCCACGCTCTTAGTAATTCTCTCCTCCTGCTCGCGCCATCCCTGCTTCTGCAGTCCCAGACCTGCCATCCTCTTGGTGGTTTGCGTAGCCGCAAGTACCCTCTCGCCAGCATCCTGGCCCCTCAGCTGCATAAATGCTTCCACTTCAGAGACCCCCACCACCACTCCAATTCAGCCGTGCCCTGGATTCAGCCTCTTCCCTCAAACCCTCCAATCTCTCTTACTCAGGAATTCCCACCAGATCCTACTCTTTGGCCTCATGGGGACTTCTGGCCATTTGACACTTTTCTTCCTGTTACTCCCACCTATTTTCTTAAACCTCCATCCTGGTTAGAGCCTTCAGTTCAACCGCAATCTCACCAATACCTTCAACTCCCTCACCTCAACTATACTTCCATTCCTCATGTCTAGCAAACTCCATCCCTGGAACAACCCACCTTCTCCATGTTTATATCAGGTTCTTTGGACAGATCTAGAGGACTAGGACTGTATGCTCTCATACCCCCACTTGAGTCTTAACACTACTCCTCTGTCCTTCTCTTTCTGGGTCAGTTCTCCCTCCCATCCTCCAGAGTATCACATCTGTCACCTTCTCTTCCCTAAGGATGAACGAAACAGAGGTAACCAGATAGAAATTCTACCAGTTTTCTGTCATCACGGTTCTAAAATCACTTACCCCCAAATACCGCTTTCCTTCTTCCTTCTTACCACAGCCGGAACCTGTCTTAATCCTTTCCCTTCCTGGTGCTCCGGAGTTCATCCAATCCAGTCTTACCTCCTGAAAGGTTTACCCCCATCCTATCAATCAGCATCACTTATTCCTCTATCATAAACCTCTTTTTTTTTTTTAAGATGTTATTTATTTATTTAGAGAGAGTGCATGTACATGTGAGAGTGGGGAGGGACAGAGGGAGAAAGAGAATCCCAAGCAGGCTCCATACTGAGCATGGAGCCTGACGTGGGGCTGGATCCCATGACTCTAAGGTGACAATCTGAGCTAAAATCAAGTGAGATGCTTCACTGACTGAGCCACCCAGGCACCCTATAAACCTCTTACTTTTGACATTAAAATTGACTTAAGTCTCTTCAGAAAAAACAAAACAAACACAACCACAAACAAACTGTACTTCACTTCCTCATCCCCTTCCAGCCATCACCTCCTTTCTCCCTTCCCTTTTAGAATTAAAGGTCTGAGGACTGCCTCCACCCTCTGGCCCCGCTCCTCACCCACCACCACCTGCATTCTCCCCTCACCACTTCAGTAAAACTGCTGTTGCCAAGAAACAAGCTCTTTCTTCCAAAACCCAGTGGTGTCGGTCCAGTCCACATTTGACAACAGATACTTGACAATAGCAACCATCCCTTCCTTCTGAAAGGTCCTTTCTGCAAAGAGTATCTCCGTGGTGAGCTCCTGCTTCACTAGGAGTAGGTCAAACTTCAATCCCCTCTCTTTGACTCTAGCAACACCACACTCAATCACTTTTTCCTCCCACCTCTTTGCTCCCTCTGTGGGTACCATGGATGAGTTCTGAGTGAGCCAGACCCCTAAACTCTGTTACTGTGTTCAGAATGTTCTTTATATGCAAATGTGCAGCCATCCGAGGAGGAATTCCGCAAGTGTAGCAGGAATTATTTAGCACAAAACAGTTTCAGAACTGTTGTCCCATATTTCCAGGGATGAAGCAGAAAAGCCATGATATGATACACTGACAACCAAGTGAAGAAGGTGCTTCGAACAGAAGACAGTAATCAACAATGCCAAGTGCTGCTAATAGGTCAAGTTAAATGCCTAAAAATTGATTACCGAAGAGCCCCAGTGAATTTGATGAGGAAGTAGCGGTGACGGCCTGAGTGGAGAGATCCAGAGAGAAGGGAGGAAAAAATGTCAGCAGCAAGACATAACTCTTTTGGAAGAGTGAATGAAAAGGAGGTAAAGAAAGGGAAGGGAATAGGGGGTCCAGAGAGTAGTTTTTATTTTAAGATGACAGGTAACAGCTTGCTGTATGCCGATGGGAAGGATTAGCTCATTCATTCCTCCTTCAAGGACAAATTTATGGAGCTCGTCCTGTGAGTCAAGCACTAAGAACACAGATAAAGACAGATAAGGCTCTCGTGGAAAGCAAAGGTGAAACAGTTACAAGAAGATAAACATTCCAGCTGAGGTAAACAACAGGATGACAGGGTGAGAAAAGACAGGACCCTGAGGAAAAGGGCCTGGTAAGGGTTTCCAGAGGGGACTGAAGTTTGACCTACTCCTAATGAAGTAGGTGCTCACCATGGAGATACTCTTTGCAGAGAGAAACAGCAAGGCAAAGACAAAGAGATCTGAAAACACGGGTGCATTTGAGAAACTGCAAACAGTCTGCATGACCAGACTGATGCACACATGTGGAAGAGCAGTGAGAAGCCAGATTCTAGGTGATTCTAGATGGCAAGCCAAGCACTTTGGACAGTTTTCTGATACTGGCTAGGGAGAGCTTTCTAAGGACTTTAAGCAAGGGAATACACAGATATCTGCCTTTAAAAAATATTTCTTACAGTGCATGGGTATCTCAGTCATTGAGCGTCTGCCTTCAGCTGGGGTTGTGATCCAGGGTCTGGGGATTGAGCCCCACACCGACTTCCTGCTTGGTGAGCCTACTTTTCCCTCTTCCCCTCCCCCTGCTGTTCCACTGCTTGAGTTCTCTCTCTCTCTCTCTCTCTCTCTCTGTGTCAAATAAATGAATAAAAAAATCTTTAAAAAAATAAAATTGCTCTGACAGGAGAGTGGCCAGACTAGAATCAAGGTTTTCAATACAAAGCTCTGGAAGTGATTAAGGAAACAGCAGAGGACACATTGGATGTGTATGTGTTCAAGTGCATGCTAGGGGAAGATGCAGTAATAAGAGGAAGAAGGCAAGGAAGAACTCCCAGACTGTTTTAGATAGTGAGGTAGAGAATGAAGCCCTAGGTGAAGACAGAGGCTACAAGGAAAATATACTGGTGAGAAGTGCAAAGAACTCTACCAGCCAACCAGGCCTGGAGTTCTAGAGAGAGGAATACAACACAGCCAGGCACATTAGCATTTCATGAGGACAAGGAAGAGATGTCCCAGGGCAAATAAGAAAACAGGATTAGGTCAGAACCCTGGGAAACACGATTTGTTAAGCAAGAGACCTGATAAAAACCAAAATCAATTAAATAGGTCTTTCTTAGAGAATACTGGTTAAATGTATTTTTCTATTTCAACTGGTACTCACTTTAAATATAATTCTATTATTTTTAGCTTAAACGTATATCCTGATACAGTATTTTGTACATAGTAGGCATGTAAATGAAACACAAAGTAGTTTACAAGTAGGGACTTTGTTGAAAGCTGATTAATGAAATCTGACAATGATATAGAAACAAAGAGAAATTTGGGACATATTTGATGACCTTGAAGGATTATGGATAGTCTAACAGTATGGCATCTGGGGAGAGTATACCATGATTAATGAAAAAAGTAGATTCCGAGAAACATTTTAGAACTAGCAACTAAGTAGAATACTAAAAGAAATATGAAATCAATTGAAGATGAGAACATGTTTTAAAATTTTGATTCTAAGTAGGTCATCAGTGAATACCGAACGGGAGAGTATCACAAGAGAAAAGCAGACTGGGTACGAACATTGAAGGGGTTTATGAATGGAAAATGGCACAGTTAAAAGAAATAGGATAAAGAACTGTTTGACAATGCAGGACCACAAGTTCGATCCCGGCAATACTTCCATACCAAGGTCACCCCCATTTTTCTTGTTTACACTACCTGTTTGGTTTCTAGTTGTTTACTTCTTGAAGTTTCGCCTTTTTCTGCACTCCATAAATTGCCCTTGTCAAATCGGCCACGAAGACATGCTAGTTCTTTCTCACGTTCCTAAAACCACCAAAAGCTCTATTTTATACAAGAGCCAATAGTATATTTAAGAATAATATTCAGATACTACTAAACTTTGCTTGTCTTCAGGTTTGAGATTTAAAAAAATCACAATATGCATGGAACACAAGACAATAATATTTCTAATTTGAAATAAGTGATACAGGGAACCAAGATGCTATTTATCTCTGTCAGAAAGACTGATATTGGAATTCACAATTTGATTTCTAGGTTCTACGCCGAGAACATGTAATGAATAATGTTAAAAGCAGTAAGCCAGACCTGCTTGAGCTGTTGTGCTAAGTGAGTAGTAGATGAAGATGTATTTTGCTGGAATAATCTTTCCTGTATGGCCCTTGTATTTGGAGTGATAACGGGAGTTCTGTGGGGTGTACTCCGAGCGGGACTTTGTTTGCTGTGTTCTTGACAACGCTCTCCAAAGCGTTCCAGGAAAGGCTTAATTCCTGCTCCTCCTACAGAAAGCACACACATTTTGGAGGCTATTTAAAATAAGTAGCAATTATAATTTGTATTAAAAAGGTTCTAAAATCCAGTATGGCTCTAAAATGCTTTGATTATACTTAGACTATTCATTCGGAAAGTAAACTGTATGAAAACAGCTTTAAAACAGAAATTTACCATATTATCCTATTTAATTCCGTGTCTTAAAATTCATTTATTAGAATTAGTTCTTTAAAGAAAGAAGCAAGAATTTTTAAAAGGCAGAGTGAGAGGACAGTGGAAATTAGAAAACCCTCAACTAAATAAGCAGAACCTAAATGACTGGAAATTGACTGTATGTATATTAACAGTATTCCCTTATCACCAAAGGGTCCTCCCCATGATAACCCAACCACTTCTGTTTCTATAGCCCAATTTATTTTATCTTGGTTTTAGGAAGTACAATAGAAAATCTAGGAATTAAATCCTTTTTCTCTCTCAAAAGAAAAATTAGAGATTATTGACTTTATCAAGCAATATCTTGATTCTACAAAGTCTTAAAAGAGTATTCATTTGAAATAGTATTATTTACTTTTAATTATTTACATTTAAAGTAGAACAAATGGGATAGAGACCATAGAGAAAGAGGTTTATCTCTATCTGAAATCAGCATTTTCCCCACAGAAGGCCAGACAGTAAATAATCTGGGCTTTGCAAACCATGTGACCACTGTTGTAACTACTCAACTCTTCATTGAAGCATGAAAGCAGCCACAGACAGCATATAAATAAATGGACATGGCTGTGTTCCAATAAAACTTTATTTGCAAAAAAGGTAAAAGGCACTATTTGACCTATAGGCATAGTTTAAAGACTCCACATGCCACTTTATACCATATCTCAAATTAGAATGCCTTAAGAATACAAAGAAACGTAAAAATTAAATATCTCTGAGGTCCCAATAACATATACTGGGCATAGCCAATAGCCAAGAATTAAAAAAAAAAAATCCTTCTTATCGATCCCATAAGTCTCTGAAAAATTGAGAGTAACTAGTCCTAGTCCATGTGGGGATACTGCTATTGTCTCCAGGTCACTTCTCACTTCGGCTCATCTGGAAACTGATTGCTGGTTTCCTAGCCATAACTAATGGATATCCACTCTCATTTCTCTGTCTACTTCTCTTTTATGAGGAACTACAATATCCAGAGAGATTATATTTTTAAGAAGTTAAAATTTAGAATTAAAAGTCCTTTCAAAAGCAGTTCTGGGGCGCCTGGGTGGCTATTTACTGGCTATTCTAAAAAAGAATATAGTTCTGGGGCGCCTGGATGGCTCAGTGAGTTAAAGCCTCTACCTTCGACTCAGGTCATGATCTCAGGGTCCTGGGATCGAGCCCCACATCGGGCTCTCTGCTCAGCAGGGAGCCTGTTTCCTCCTCTCTCTCTGCCTGCCTCTCTGCCTGCTTGTGATCTCTGTCTGTCAAATAAATAAATAAAATCTTAAAAAAAAAAAAAGAATATAGTTCAAAATTAACTATATCTCCATATATTTGAACCTTATTTTTTAGTCCTGTGTTTCTCAACCAATAGCATGTGAGGGTAGGGTATGCCAGAAGGTGTAAATCCCTACAAGATGAATACAGATTTCCAGGAGCATCATTTTACTACAGGGGTTAATTTTGAACTTTCACATGTACATGCTTACACACAATATACACATATACAAATATAACTGGGAGTGGAGTCATTTACATACACATTCACTCTCCTTTGCTATTAGGGGTGCCTTCATATCAAAGTTTGCAAAGCATTGCTCTGCACTCTTGGTTACAAAAATGTTTCATCATTATGCCCTTACAATGTGATTTCCAGGTGTATATGCTGTGTCCCCATCAAAAAGCATAGAAGAAAGTATCTACCATGGTCATTCTAGAAAAAAACCATGTTTAAACTGTTAACAAGTTACATACTTTGACCAGTAAATAGGCAAGTCCCCACTAATGAATATTCATTCAATAAATTAAGGCTGAATTTGAAGAAGTCTCATTTTATACATTCACTTGCTTGCCATGCAGACCAACACTGTGCAATTCACAACTAGATAATTAGAATGCTGAGAACAGACACCCTGAAAAGAGCACTAACTAGATTTTTTTAAAAAGATACATAACCTGATGTTGCTGCTTTGTCTTTAGATTGAGACTGCCGACAAGTTTCTCTATTTAATTCTTCTTTGGGCCGAACTGTCTGGGACACAGTTGACTTTTCAATTGGTTTCGATATCTCTGTTTTCAGGGGACTTACAGGAGTTTTCTGAAGTAGCTCAGGATTTTGTCCCTTACAATTTTTAGCATCAGTAATAGCTGTAGTAGAAGATTTCACTGGGGAAGGAGCAGCTTTCTGAAACATGATAACACTTAAGGTAAACTACAATATTCACAATATCAAAAGGTAGTCTTATAACAAAATGAGTCTAATTTTATTTGCTTAGTAGCCTTTAGGTAAACTTATGAAAAAAAAAACATTCTCCTTAATAGATCAAACCAATTTGAAAGGTTTGATTAAAAAGTCAACTTTGAAAATGCTATTATTAAAATTATAATATGTAGTTTAGCATGTGTAATACACTGAGGAGCAATTTCATATAAGGGGTAGGGTCACTCCCTATTTTAAATAACAATTTCTTTCTGATTATCTCACTAGCACCTTTATAAATTTTAACTGTATGAGACCACACTGCATATTTTTGTATTTTAATTAAGTCAATATTAATTCAACGCAATCATATCATGTACTTCATGGCTAACTATAACATATTATTAAGTGCTACGTGCCAAGCACTTTGCTAAAGGTTTTATGCACATTATCTCATTTAAACCTCCCAATAACCCCTTCTTTCCCATTTTACAGATGGGAAAACAAGTTTTTGCAAGATTAAGTAACTTGTCCAAAGCTACACTTTTAATTATGTGGCAGGGATAGAATGCAGGTTTATCTAATTCCAAAACCTGGCTCCACATTAAAAAACAATGCTCAGAAATATAACTTTTTTTTTTAAGATTATTTTTGAAAGTTGATGATGTAATTCATGTGCAAGGTAAAACTTTCAAACATTTCAAAAGGATATATGGTAACATTATCATAACCACCCTTAAAAATCCTGTTCAGCAATTTGCCTTTTGAGAGCAACTTGAGCTACTAGTTTATTACATGTCTTTTCAGAGAAATTCCATATCTTAGATTTATACGCATACATAAAACGTTCTACAGGGAGAATAATGTTCAGTGCTCTCCCTGATGACTAAGAGGCGCCATCATTCCATTATTATACACCTTGGAATTATATGAAATTAGTATAATTTACTTGTCAACTACTAATTTATCTTAGGCTAGGCTACCAAATTTAGGATTTTTACTTTCTATGACACCAATTTCTAAAACTAGATACAAACACACTACATATATGTGATAAAATACTATATATACATTATCACTCATAAGGAAAAAGAATGATTTCCAAAGACCAATAATGCATTGCTTACCACAGAGCTGGAAATTGCAGCATTATTCAGAGATACACGCACAGCACTCGAAGATGGAGCTTTATTCAAAGAGGCCTCGCCATCCCTTTGGGAACAGCATGTAGCTTCCTGCTTAACACTGCTGCTATTGATCCTAGCAGATGCTCCACTTGCAGAGGAAAATTTGGATAAACAAGTGGTACCAGGCTGTTCTTGTGCACTGTGTTGCTTTGCAGATGAGTAATTTACATCATCTTCCCACGAGCAAATAGTTGCTGCAAGGTTGGCGAGACGGCCCCTTCTTCCAACTGGAGTTGCCGAGGAGGCATCCAAGAAGGCTGGTTTGGGAGGGGAGGCAGGCCTTTCCTCTGATGGCATTGGGGAGATGACTGAGCTCTCGGGGATATCATCTGGAAATGTTTTCAGAAAAAGACTTAAAACCCGTGTTCAAGAGTTATGCGTATGTGTAATACCAAGATCACGCCACTCAGAACTTTTAAAAAAGAGTTAGGAGGTTTAAGAACTAATAAAAAGCTCTTGATTGTATCAAACTACCAAGTTGCTTAAATTTGACAATGTCTTTTCAAATCAGATGATACTTCATCCAAATTTGAAAAACAACAGGTGAACTTCTTATACCTATTTTTTCTAATTCTTAATGGATTACGAATGCTCGAAGATACCATACACTTAGGTCATAATTTTAGAATTAATTCATGATGTTACAACATCGCACAATTTAAGATTACATATTCCACAGGCACGTTTTGTTTTAAAATGGATGAGACCAGTGCTGTACAATAGAACTTCCTGCAATGATGGACATGTTCTAGATCCATGCTATCCAGGACAGTAACCACTAGCCACGTGTGGCTTGTGAGCTCTTGAAATGTGGCTAGGGCAACTAAGAAATGTCATTCATTTCAATTAATTTAAATCTTAAAAACTATATATGGCTAGTGTCTACAGTATTGGATAGCACAGGGTTAGACTAAACTGTTGCCCACGGTTACTTCATGTGGAGATAGATCTCAAATAGTAATACTTAACTTATGAAGACCTGTAGGCATAAAGCACATATAGGGAAATCAAAATTCCACAGCACTTTCTACTCCACAAATTTAGTCAATGGAAGAGGTATCCTTCCTACTGTCCAAGCCTTATACTTCTGCCTGAATTCTCAATTCTACCCCTCTAAAACTTCTTTTCTTCTCTGCACATAAATATGCCCATCTGTCTCTAGCTCTGTCTTATCTTCGAGCTAAAATAAACACCCTCTCACCAACATACACCCCTTTTTAGCTACTGTCCCTCTAGCCCTACACAATATTCTCTAACTACTAGACACCCGAACTGGCCTCTGCCTCCACGGCTGCCCTGAAGTTGCCTTCGCTGCTGGCACTAGATGCCACTACACATTGCAGGCCTTGTGTTTCCATTGGTGGCAGCATCCTCTACTAGTTCTGCTCTTGGGCCATATCCTCCATGGGGTCCTTCTACCTACTAACCACCTCCATTTGGTTATGCCTCAGGCACCCAATAACGTATGTGACGCTGAAACTACCCCAAACATGTTCCTCCTCATCGTGGCCTCTTTCTCCTTCTCTCTTCTCCTCCACCACCACCCAGACATCTAGCCCAGAGATCCTCCCTCCCAAATCTTACAGATCCCACCTCTCCTCTTCACTCCTGGCCTTCATCATTCCACACCAGGATTATAACATTAACCTTCTAACTGGTCTTCCTGCTCCCCCTGCTCGATATCTCTGGCCTATTCAATCCCTTCTCAATTCTGATGCCAGAGTGATCTCTCTATAACATTTGTCTACTTAAACTCTCCCAGTATCTCACCATCACCTCCTGGTTAAATTCCACAGGCTCTAAACCATGCTGCTTTCTTCAAACTTATCTCTTGCTTTTCTACCAGAAAATATCTACTCTTGATGTACGTGCTCTGTTTACGTACCTCTGTGCTTCTTATGCATCCTGTTACTTCTGCCTAGGAGACCTTTTCCACGGTCTGAAGCCAGTAGTCCCTCAGCGTCTTGCATCTGCCTTCCCTAGAAAAGCTTCCCTGACCACCACCATCCCTGCGATACCCTTTTGCATACCTCTATCGCGTCCCTGAGAATAAGACCTGTGATCTAAACAGATAACAGCTTTACTGTCATATTTTAGGAATGGGCTTAAGAGACCTCTAGCTCTTCTAACTATTCTCTATCAGAAAAGAAGCTTCAGTTAAGTTATATTTTAGTGTAATCCCTCATTTAACTGGTTTATACCCACAGTCCTGGAGAGCATACACTAACTCATTCATTACAAACACTTTATTTTCAAGTTTCAGTGCTTAAAATTAGACAGGCTATGATCCCTTAATGAGATTTACTTTCAAGGCTGAGGTAGGCATTTGTTAACAATTGTTTTCAAAATGTTCAAAGTCACTGTGGCAATGCTTTCTGCCCTAGAATATTTATGGCCTTGGCTGTTCTTCTCACTATGCATTATATCACTAAACCCTCTTTCTATTTCCCATAGAGATTTCTTGCCAAACAGAAAGGAAACATCCTTGTATTTAGGCACATTTACTGATTAGCCTCCCCAGGAATCGTAAAGAAGCATGGTTAGCCCTGCCCACTACCAAGATCACTAGGTGTAAGAGACCGCATGGGATATCTGCACCCTGATCCATACCCGAGAACATCAGGTGGGTCACAGCAGGCAAGGGTTGAGCCCTAGAATCCAACAACTGAGGTTGGAATTTTAGCTGCTGATCCTGGTAAGGAATCTTAGCCTCTCAGAACCCAGTTTCCTCTTCTATAACATGAACAAAAAAGTGGTATGTATGTCCTAAGATTTTTATAAGAATTAAATATTATACTATATTAGAACAAAAAATATTTAGAATGCCTAGCACTTTACACAGTAAGTATTGGCTCTTGAAATTACCATCACTGCCAAAAAGGATAATCTTAAAACACTCTGCTGTCCAATACTTACCATTTTTCAGACCAAAGAATTGACAGTTATGAAAGACTGCCTAAAATTTATGTTGCCCATCCATTTCTTCAGATCGCTTGGTCTCAATTCTGGCTATGCACCAGAGTAAAACACAGAGATTTAAAAAAAAAAAAAAAAAAAAAAAAAGACATAAGCACACCCCAGGGCTCCAACATGCTCCTGAGATTACAATCCAATGGTCCAAATGTTTCTGTTACACAGGAGTCAGGCTGAGAGCCAAAGCTTGAGGAACACTTCCTTGGGTAAGGCCCAGCTGTCACTATACAATGCTGGCTCTCTTTGGAACTGTGTTCACCAACTGAGCTTGGAGCCAGGCCATCTGCCTACCTTGAGTAACCTCACACACGAACTACCTTCTACAAAGTCATCTTTGAGGACCCAGGGAGGAAAGTTCTCTTAGGTCTTAGTTCCAGCACGGTTCTGCTTTAATCTTATAAATAGTAGTGAAATAACTGATGGTGTATCACCTCCTTGCCTTGGCTGCTAGCAAGTTCATAACTCTGGCAAGTGAGGAGGACCTGAATGCCTGCATTTTACCCTCCCCTTCTTTGTTCTTCCTTCTCTTCACCCAAGAATTTCCTTATTTTTGTTTTGTAATATAGTTTTTTTGTGAGTCATCTCAAGGCTTTTTTTGTAACGAGATAGGAGATGAAATTGATCACAGAACACATAACCCTGCTGATTTGCTCTTAGACTCTCCATCTGCCTCTGAGTATGAGAACACAGAGGCAAGGATCAGGTCACTTCATGGGTTGCCAGCACCCTGACAAACATGTGTCGTAGGTGCTCAGTAAATGTTTACGTTTTCTCTCCCCTCTATTAAATAACATTACATACCTTAACGACTCAAATTTATTTAATTAGTTAACCCACAAAATAGGATTTCTTGCATACAGAGCTAAAGGTCAGCAATGCTAATAATGACGAGGGTATAGTTTGTTCTCTATTATGTCTTATTGCAAGTATAATTCTGTAATGAGACCAAGCTTCAGTGAGCTGCTCTAAGAACCTCAGCAGCATCTCCTTCAATGAGAACACAATCAACTGATAAATATCCCATTGATATACAAGCTACTTATAAGTGATGGATACTGAGGAGATAGATAAAACAGAAGCAGTGATCTTTCATGTGTTAAGTGATACCTCAAATTTGCATCCGACCAAGTTCAATCTTACTGAAACAGATTTTAAGGACCAGGCCATCTGTATCATTCATACCTGTCACATTATTATTATCCCAGTGGCGCCGCTGCTCTGCCAGCTTTTGCATTCGTGTTTTCACTGAGGACCCTGCAGTTGCTTCCAGTCTCGAGTTGAGCCCCCTCCTCACGCTGGGCACCGGGGCCGGGGCCGCCTCCGCAGCACTGACAGGAGCAGGTGCTTGCGGCTGCGCCTGGGGAGCCGGAGGACTTGGAGGACAGGGTTTTGGAGAAGCAGACTCAACTGGTTTTTCATTTTCCAAGTTAGAAACTTCTACTTCTTCGGTGGTGTCAGAACAGCGTTTCTTTGATGGTGATGGTTTTGTACAAGATTTCTCTAGATTAAAAAAAGGACACCCACCCCCAAAATTTCAAATTTCTGTAATTTCTCATAGCCTGAAAAACCATCAGTAGGTACTTAACAAATTACTAAAACGTGATGTTTCTCTGTTCTCTTTAAATGATTTTCCTTACAACAAGAAATAGGTAAAATTCTACTTTCAGTAACTTAGAAATCTGGTATGAGAGATTTCTTTTCTTTCTTTCTCTTTTATTTATTTATTTTTTTTATTTATTTGACAGAGATCACAAGCAGGCAGAGAGGCAGGCAGAGAGAGAGGAAGGGAGGCAGGTTCCCCACTGAGCAGAAAGCCTGACTTGGGGCTCAATCCCAGGACCCTGGGATCACGACCCGAGCCAAAGGCAGAGACCCCAACCCACTGAGCCACCCAGACACCTTGAGAGATTTCTTTATAAGCAAACATATAATTTATGGTTTAAAACACCTGAATGGGGATGCCTGGGAGGCCAGCTGGTTAAACATCTGCCTTCAGCTCAGGTCATGATCCCAGGGCCCTGGGATGGAGTCCTGTACCAGGCTCCTTGCTCAACAGGGAGCCTGCTTCTTCCTCTGTCTCTGCCATGCCCCCTGCTTGTGCTCTCTCTCGCTCCCTCTTTCTCTTGGACAAATAAAATCTTTTAAAAATAATTAATTAAAATAAAATAAAACCCCCGAATGAAAAGATATTAAAATAATATTCTCAAGGTATAGGACTAATACTTTATATAATCTTAAGACATTAGGAAATAGGGACGCCTGGGTGGCTCAGTTGGTTAGGCCACTGCCTTCAGCTCAGGTCATGATCCCAGGGTCCTGGGATCAAGTCCTGCATCGGGCTCCTTGCTCGACAGGGAGCCTGCTTCTCTCTCATTCTCTCTGACAAATAAATAAATAAATAAAACCTTTAAAAAAAGACACTAGTAAATAAAAAATGCATACACATAGAATAAACAAACATTTTGAGTGATTTTTAAGATCATACAGCCCAATCACCTCATTTTTAGATAAGAAAAACCAAGCACAGAGCAATTATATTACCTTCCATAAAATGACACAGCTAAGGGTCGAAACAGGCTTTCTGTTTCTTAAAACAATCTTCCGTGAACAATATTAAGCAAGGTTAGAAGAGAACCTGCTTGAGGTTTGGGAAAGGCAGGGAACCAAAAAAGCAACTCAATTATCTGGTTAATACCAAGCAAAGTTATTGGCACAAATGTTTTCATATTTTTATAACATTTCATATTTTAAAGTGCCATGGACACTATAAAATAAAAAGGCCTAAAATAAAAGGGAGCTACCCAAACATGAGGCATATTATTTCTACTCAAGAATGAGTTTTAATATATCTCCTGGGAAATTAACATTTTAGAATATAGGAATGTAAATTGCATATGAGGCCAGTATTCCTGGCTGTCTGACCTAGCGTTCTCGCTCTGGCAATACCCAAAGTTCTGTTATGTGGGAGCCGTGATTGCCCTCAGAGACATCAATCTAATCAAATAGACATTCTGAAACTTTCTCATCTTCTGTAATTCATTTATGGATCTATTTTCTATTAACTCATCTAATGATTTTTTGAAAGTGTTCCTATTTTAACATGCATCGCCACTTGGAAATAGAGAATTCAATATATTCTTATATAAAACAGTAAATATTTCCACCGAAGCATCAAAACATAGTTCCAATCACTAGTTTTAAAGTACATGGTATTCCACATTTCACTGTATAAACCTATGTCACAATGAAAACAGAAAAAGATCCTGGACTGGAGCTAGGCCTCTGTCTTCCTGACCAACTACCGTATGTATATAATATATATACCCACATATGTAATATACATACCATGTACGTCTGATATATTTACCACATAAATGTAAAATATATACCAAATATATGTGATATATATGGTATTCTCTCTCTTCAAAATGTATAGCTATATGAAAATAAATTCCCATTCCATGGTTAGCTTACAAAATAATCGTGAGCCCGCTCCATGCCCTTATCACTTTTGTAATATTGCTTCTGCCTTCTGTGATGCTCTCTTTCTATATGCATTTTTAAAATTTATGCTAAGGAAAATGATTATCTCCAGACAATTCCGTACTCAGGGAAAAGATTAAGGCAGCTAACTTACTGATACAGGCTGGGAATGCCAGGATTTAGGAAAGAATAAAATAAGTTTCTGGGTGAGTTTAGGTTGTTTGTATATTTATTTATATTTCTCTAATTCACCAGGTCTTAGATTAATCACCTATGCCTTGAGCCTAGCTCTAAAGAGCTGGTTCAACAGACACAGGATGAAAAGGCGCATTAAATTTCAAGCCTCCACAAGCAGGTCTGCCATTTGTTAACCTGCTCATGCCAGAGACCATCTGAAAACTTGGTAGTCAGCTGTTCCCGCACTGTAGGGGTAGATAAACTCCAAACCACTACCGTGTATGTGTTTCCTCTGCTCCTTTACTTTTCTCCCCATGGGGGTTTTAAGGGTAACTTTGGGTTGAGGAAAATTATGTTTGACCAATTAATTTGAAGTATTTATTGGATACTCTGCTCCGGTCTTGTAGGTCTAGGCCTAATACAATCAGCCTGAACTAGAAGGCTGACCTTTTCCCAGAGGCTATTATTACATTTGTCTCCCAAAGACCTGGGTTTTTCACATGCACAATAAAATGGGGCTTATCTCTTTTAAAAGATGCCAATTTTATCCCCCCGCACCAGTCTTTTACCTTCACTACCAGGTAGGGGTTGTTGGTTACTTGCTTCCAAAAGTGGCTCTCTGGCTCTCTTAGCGTGAGTCATGGACCTTGCGGCTGCCGTGGGCCTCTCGGCCATCTTTCTCTGGAGGTTCTCTCGCCTGGCACGGGTTCGTTCCAGCAGTTTCTATATATGTAAATACAGCAGCATTAAAACACAATTTTAGTCAAAAATTTGCAAAGCTTGAGGTACCTTCTAAAATCATCAATTACCATATAAGATAACAGTTAAATACATTCCAAATGTGAAATCCTATGTAATTTAGGTCAAAATTCACCAAATAAGCACCCCAGTGTCAAAATTATCACAGATGTAATATGAATAAAATGGTTAGTTTGGTTGTATGAGATTTAAAATGGCCAGAAGTTTTTTCTGCTTCCATCCAAAGGTAGAATCTATTTCCACACCCTTGCGTTGGGCTGGCCTTATGATTCATCTTGACCAACAGAATGTGGCAGAAATGATACTGCATGACTTCCAAACCCAGGCATCAGAAGTCTTGTAGTTTCTCTTCTCACTCTCTTAGAACACCAGGTGAAGCAGCCCGGGTCAAGCCTGTTAGAGACACTTGGCCCAGCTGAGAGCTAGCATCAACCACCAGACTTGTGACCATCCAGTACCAGATAATTTGCCAGATCCCTGCAGACTCCGGCATGACTCCAAGGGACACCACTGGAAACAGAGCCTCGCTGAGCCCAACGCAGATTACTGAGCCACTGAATCATGAGAAATAATGCGGTGGTTGTTTCAAGCACTTCGGGGGCAAGAATAATAGTCTCTCAAAGCTGTTCATTTCCTAATCTCATCAACCTGTGAATCTGTTACTTTATTCGGCAAAAGGAACTTTGCTGATATGATTTAGAGTCTTGAGATGGAAAGATTATTCTGGATTATATGGGGGGGCAATATGTAATCACAGTTGCCTTATGAGACAAGAGTCAGGAAGGTCAGAAATGTGACAACAGAAGCAGAGCTTAGAGTGATGGGATTGTGGCTCTGAAGATGGAGGAGGGGGCCACATGCCAAAAAATGCAGGTGGCCTCCAGAAGCTACAAAGGGTGAGGAAACAGATTCTCCTTGAGAGCCTTCAGAAAGAACACAATCTTGCCAACACCTTGATCTTAACCCAGTAAAATCCATCAGCCTTATGACCTTCAGAAGGTAATAAATATCTATGATTTTAAACCACTAAGTGTGTGGTAATTTGTTGTAGCGATGAAACTAATACAGCCACTAAGATTTGGTATAATGATAAACAGCAAAAGATAACTAACATATTTAGTCTTTTGAAAACAAGACATTTCCTAAGATGAAAAAAAAAACCCTAAAAAAATCCCATGTTTTATTTAACTCAGTATCAATATATTATAAAATAATTTTAAGTTGATATCTTAACCATTCCATAAACTCATGATTACTCTGTTCTTACCCTGAATCAACTAATGCTTCTATTTGAACCAGCATGGCAGAACAAACACAAGCCCTGTAAAACAATTCCTTTTCTTTCAAAAGTATGCCTAAAGGAGGCATGCAAATTATTGGCTGGAGTTTATACGCTGCCCCACACACAGATACAGTGTTAGTGAAGACTAAGGAATTACACTCCCATTTGAACTTTTTAATTTCCTTAATTAAAATAGAATAATTATTCTTTAAAATTCCTCTGAGTATGCAAAAGAAATAGCTAAATTTGAAAGGTACAACTCTCTCCCTTAGGAATGATTTCCTCACTGAAAGAACTGAGGCTAAATCTAAATGCCATGTCACTGAAAGAGTTAATCCATGAACCAAATGTTGCCCAAGACACAAGTCCTTCACCCTTTAAATAAAAGTCTTCAACAAACTCAAAAGTGGTACTGTTACATAAATTCATATATATATATATATGATAATTTCCCCGTGATAAAACATATCACTCCCCAGATACAAAACTAGCTTAATTTTATTCATTCATGGACATGCCCACATTCCACTCTGGTCAGTTAGAATACTTGTGAGTCATTATATTTTCAGTTACTATGAGCAAGAGGTTGGTTACAAAAGAATGTGGCTTTGCCATTCAAACATACACAAGTACTCTATTGTCTACATTAGATTCAAAGATTTCAAAACTTTAAGAAATTTGAGAGAGATAAGCCAACATTCCCTTATCTACAAAATAAGGACTAAAGATTGATTTAAAAGAAATTATATATCTAAGGAAGATAAACTCAACAGTTCAATAAGTGTAAGCCTCTATAATAATGCATCAGAAATTCAGGGGTTCTTTATTTATAAGATACATTCCTTCAAACATTACAGCTCCTTCTTTAAATAATAGAGGCATAAAAAAACTGCAATAACTAATGTAACTGGGAAATACGACATTCCACATGGATGAATCTAAAATAACTGAAGCTTACAGTCTAAGCAAACTCTGCCACACACACGTCTGAAATCATTTCTGACAGAAATCTTTCTAGGAGGTATTACTGATTCCCCTACCTTCTTTTTTTTTCCCCCTACCTTCTTAAACAGAGTACACTCAATATAAATTATTATTTTCAATATACTCTAGCAGCATTCTTTCCCATGTCAATACAGAGATTTTCACTTACTTTTCAAAAATAAGAGAAAGTCCATTACACACAGTAACAGCATGTTTATTTACTGCACAAGAGAAGATGCTTTACAGAATATTTTAACTGTGGCTTTTCTCTTTTAAGGATCCTACACAGAAAGCTCTGACTTGGCACACCTGGCCCTGGGGTTCCCTACGACAGTCTCAGTCTCAGACTCTCTCTCTCTAATAAATAAATGAAATCTTAAAAAAAAAAAAAAAAAGAAAAGAAAAAGAAATGGCAAGACTGGATTCAAAAATCAGGCTCCAGAGTTTGGGCTCTTAATCGCTTTGCTATAAACTGTCTTTTAAATGGCTCAGTCATTAAACATCAGACTCTTGATTTCACTTCAAGGTCATGAGTTCAAGCCCTGCATTAGGCTCCACACCCAAACTGTCTTTTGACTAAATCCAATTGTTCTTTTTAAGAACTTATTGTCAGGAGAAACAACATCTCAACATAACTTTTTAAATGTTATCAGCTGGTCATAATAATAAACATCTGCCTTCACTGCTTGTTTGCCCATGAATCAAGATAGCTTCCTTATTTCTGGTTAGTCCAAGAAGAATATAGAAAGACACTGCCCTGTGAACCTTGTCTAGAGTCTTACTCAAAATGCGAAACAATGAGACACTTAGGAAATGTGAACATTGACAGAATATTTGATGATATTAAGGAATTGCTGTTAAGTTTTTAGGTGTGATAACAGCACTATGATTTTTTTCAAGTGTTTAGTGTTTAATGATAAATACTGAAGTATTTATGTATGAAATTATATGATCTCTACAATTTTCTTCCAAATGATCCAGTAGGAGGGATTTGAGGGGAATACAGTGAAATAATATGGCCATGTTTTGCAGGGTGATGAGTCTGTGTGGTTATTATACTTGAGAATTTGAAATTTTCTACAATAAAGGAAAGAACATGGCTAAAATGTTCTAACAATTACTGTTGTATATAATTATGTGTTTGTAAAATGATTTGCACTGAATGGCTTTTTAAAAATTTTTTTCAACAGAATGTTATTGGATGTGCTTGATGTTAGGGAAACATCTCTCTGAGTAGGAAAGAACAGGCCTGCATTCATGAAACTCACATTCGGACAGGAAATATATTCAACAGGTAAATGCAAGTGAGATGAGCACTGTGAAAGGTGATCTGCCCTTTGAAGATGGGATATCAAAGTGAGAGCTCAAGTTAAATCAAGCAGAAGGGGCAGGGAGAGAAGAGTGTGCCAGACAGCACCAGTGACACCAGGGTGGAGAAGCAATGCACAACAGCCTTGTTTGAGAAAAAGAGAGTCTAGGATGGCTGTAGCTTTTTCAACCAGAGTCACCAAAAGAATTAGCCTTTAATGCTCTGACATTAATGTAATGAATTAACATCTCTCCTATGCTTGCAGGATGGCATGGTTATGAATCACATTTGGGAAAATTAACAAAATAGTTTCTCAAATCATTTTCTGTGGTTCTGATAAAGAACTCTAGTTGAGAAAACTACTTTAACTTATTTTCAGTCCTTTTAAGACAAAGATCTGTACCAGTTCACTTGCCTGTGCAAAAATGTTATGAATGCTATAATTAAGCACCTAGTCATTGGAACCAACTCAAATTATTCACTCATTACCAATTAAGGAAAAGATTTCAAAGCTGTTTATTCCAACTGCAACTGATCTAACTTTTTATAATATAAACCATACATGTTTCTGAGCACACTATAAAGCGAAAGCTTTCTTCAAATAAAAGTTTCTTTCAACGGAGATTTGTACTAGCTTCGGAATGACATTTTCGAGTAAAATGAAGTATGATTTTCAGCCAAGTTTCAAAATGTGTTGTTCCTGTCTGTTACTTAGGAGAATAAAAAGAATATTCAGGACATAAAGCTAATGTTTTAAGGAATCCTATCCTAGCTTAGTAACATAAAATATCCTTTTTAATTTCAAAGTATGTGAAAAATATATGTTGCATGATCAGCCCTATTTTTTAAAGCTAATACAAAATGTGTTCTGCATTTTCCGTCAGAGTCCTTAAGGTTAACTAATGTTTTCCCCTAAATGATTGAGAATTTGAAACAAAAATAAATATTATGTTTGAATCCAAGTAAACTGTAACTGGTGAAACTTTTACAATCTTAGACTTATGGAATTGTAAACTATATCTCCCAAAAAAAAGAAGTATTTCTACTCTCCATAGCATTTAAGTTTTTGAATCTAGTGTCCAGACATTTTTAGGGCCACTTTGCAACAACTCAAGAAGTAACCGTTTGAAACTTGCACAACAACCTACAGAAACAGGAACTGTTCTGGAAGAACAGGGAGTAGACAACTGGCAACACAAAACTCAAGTATGTCCATGTACATTCTCAACAAGACTGGCCAGTAATAGAAAAATAATTGACACAACGACGTAATTAATCCATATTCAATTTCCAAAGGACAAAAGACAAGTATTGCTGTAATGTTACGCTCCATAAACACACACAAAGAGGTTTCCTATTTCTTTACTCTCCTTTTTTTAAATTGTCGGCTTTTAATTTTGTTTGTATATATTCGGCTAGCACTGTTTCCTTTCCATTCGAGTGTCAATCCCGAGGATGAAACTTCTTCCCTATTTAACTGAGTAATCAGACCTGAAGAAACTATTGACTCTATAGGAACGGATGCAATGGTTCCAGGTACTGGCTTATTTTAACGTTTTGCTGTCATTTTGTTAACAGCATCCTTTAAATGCAGGGCATTCTGCGGGCCGCCTGAACGCCGCAAATCACATTCCATTTACAGGCGGCGGCTGCACACAGCACTGAGTCATTCAAGCTCCCGACTCCACCCTACACCTTTTCCCGGCTTTCACTTCCAGCAGGACCAGTTCCGCCAGGCCCCAACCTCCCCCTCGGAGGGGACAGGGCACTACGACCGAGGGGCTTTACAATAATCCGGGCTGACAGCAGACTTTTCGCTACCGCCTTTTAGGACAGGCTCAAAACCTTCCTCCCGAGGCTTCAGCGGCAGGACCGCAATACTTCAACCGCGGACCCACAGCAGCCGCGGAGCCGGCGGTGTCCTCCCCCCATCCTCTTCTCCCTACGGCTCCCCCAGGGGGACCCCCTGCACACACACGCTGCGCACGCGCGCGCACGCGCCCTCCGCCCGGTGGGCCCAGAGGTCGCGGAAGGTGGGAAGGGTTAGGGTAGGAGCCCACAGTGGCGATGGCAAGCTACCCCCGCAAGTTTTCTCACCTCGGTAAACGGGTCCATCGCCCCGGGCTTCTCCTGTCGGTTGCGAGACGACGGAAACGGTGGTTCAAATTCAGAAAAAGAAAAGTAAGTCTCGGTTCAGTGTGTCACTTGGAGAAAACTAGAAGGCCGGGGCGGGGAGGACTCTCCCAAACTCCTCTCCTCTACCCCCTCAGCCTCCAGTGTCAGAGTCGGCCTCCTGCGGCCGTTCAAATTTGAATTTCAGCGCCTGTACAGCGCGCCTGCGCGCGGGGCGGAGCGGGACACGCCTCTGTCCGCCCCGGCTCTCGGTCACGTGGCGGTGCCGGGCCTCCGGGGTTCCTGAGGGTAGACCACCTCCTCTCAGTCACACCCCAGCTCCAGAGGCCGGGGTGCGGCGGAGGTGCGGCTCTGCGGGCGCTCCAGCCGCCTCCTGGACCCGAAGCCCCACCCCAACGTTCGCACAGGCACCGTGTTTAAACCTATCCTTTGGAACCTTTCCGCCTTCCCTCATTACTTGGTATAGGATTAACAGCCCTTATGTTTGAAATCCCACTGGCCTGGTGGCCTTCTTTCCCCCGCCGCTACGTCGCCCTAATGGAGGCTATGGGCTTGACCCTCAAGAGAGGTTCCTCTAGTGGGATCCCGGATATTTGAGGCTAACGACCCACCTCGGGCGCTAAAGACCCTTTCTCATTGGGAAGTAAGGCTAATATTAACAGACTGAAAAGTTCATACACAAAACTCCTGTGTTGCCTTTCTATCTTAAATCCCATCCAAATTTATACAGTGTTAGAGCTGGAAGGATTAGGAAGCCATCCACCTATGTGCTTTTACAGCGGAGAGCGGGGGAGACCCTGAGCCAAGTCAGTCTTGTCCAGGAGAAAGGAAAATCCCATTCTCAGCTCATGGTCCCCTCTCCACCATGAGATCAAGCTGTGTCTCATGATTGCTCTTTACGGATTACTCAGAATTGCAAAATACGTTATGTAATTACTGTATCAATCATTTCTTCTTCAACAAGTCTGTATTAGGGCTTGTAACGACAACAGTTCCTGACTTGTTCAGTTGAAAAGTAACACCATGTAGATGAGGGAGTGACTGCCTAACGGCTGAACAAACCAAAACTGTTTCTCCCGAGTAAGATGTTTTGGTATATTTAATAACCTTTCCATCTTAGCAGTCAGTAGGCATTACAAAAAGTGTTTCACTAACAATATCTCTAATTTGAAATTTGATGGTATAGGTTGTAATAAAAAGAATTCTGAGTGTGGAGCAGGAAGAAATTGCTTGGGATTTTGACTCCCTAATGTGACCTTAGGCAAATCATTCAACCCACTATTTTTAAAACCTTTTGAAAATACAGTTGAAGCTGACCCTTTACCTAGAAAAATGTCCATTTAATCATAAAGTATTTGACACAGAATTTCATGAAATTCATGGTCACCAAGTTAGCAACATACTAAAGGTTTAGCCTTTCTAGATTTTAGCTTACTCATCTATAAAACAAGAATAACCAACTGCCCTGAATTCCTCAGAGTTATTAGGAGGATCAGATGAAAAACTGAAACAGAACCAGAAGTATTCTGTAATTAGCCACTACTGAAGTGTTTGGTGTATCAAATTATTAATACTTAACTCAAAATATGCTACTTATAAACCAATGAGGAAAAGAAGTTTGCATTTTTACTAGACAGGAAAGTATATGTGTTGGAGGGGAGGAAGAAAATGTTTTAAACAATATTGGGAAAGAAGTCATTAGAAATTTATGTAGTCTGTGTGCCTTCCTGCCTTGGCGTCTGTGAGCCTTAGATTTTTTTTTTTTTTTTTAAGATTTTATTTATTTGACACAGAGGGAGAGAGATCACAGGTAGGCAAAGAGGCAGGCAGAGAGAGAAGGGGAAGCAGGCTCCCTGCTCAGCTGCAGAGCGGAGAGCCGGATGCGGGGCTTGATCCCAGGACCCTGAGATCATGACCTGAGCCAAGCAGAGGCTTAACCCACTGAGCCACCCAGGCACCCCAAGCCTTAGATTCTTTATGACCAGATTCTAGTCAAGACTAAAAGAGATACATAAAGCACATAGAACAAAACAGCTACTCCAAATGTTTATCTTGCTTCATAATCCCCTTATGTCTTTGGTCTTTACACTGATAATGAGGATGGTGAAGATGATAGCAACCACCAAAACAGTAGCTGCAACATGTTAAACACCTCCCAGCTGCCAGAAACTGTGCTAGATACTCAAGTCTACTCTTCCTCTAAAAGAGTATCAGTATCAGAGTTGGCCTCCTGCAGCCGTTCAAATTTGAATTTCAGCCATTGTCACCTACCATGTCTCCTTTTTTCCCATTCTTACCCCCTGGTACTTCGTTCTTCAGTCTATAAGCTGGAGATAAGTTTACTCCTTTTAAAATTTGTGTTATAAAATATTTCTGGTTTACAAAAAAGTAATGAATAAAACATAACCATGTACCCACCACCTAGCTTAAAGAGATATATAATTTTATACTTGAAGTCTCCTGTGAGTCTCTTAATTCCATTCACCTTCTGCTCCCGAGGGTTAAAACTATCCTGATTTTAATGCTTATCATTTGCATGAAATTTAGGTACTTTCATTACATCTACATATGTATCCTTAACAATATATTGTGATCTACATAAAATTTTTTTATTGTATGTATTTTTCTGCAATTGTTTATTTTTCTGCTCCATAGTCTTTTTATGAGATTCATCCGCACTAATAGTTGCATTTCATTCATTTACAGGACTATATTATATTATATGAATATTCTTGCAATTTATGTATCCATTATCCTGTTCGTGGATGTTTAGCTCATTAACAATATTTCATTCCAAAGATTCCACGATGTTATAAATTTTTTTTAATTTTTTAATAAACATATAATGTATTATTAGCCCCAGGGGTACAAGTCTGTGAATCGCCAGGTTTACACACTTCACAGCACTCACCATATCACATACTCTCCCCAATGTCCATAACTCTACCCCCCTCCCCCCAGTCACCCTCAGTTTGTTTTGTGACAGTAAGAGTCTCTTATGGTTTGTCTCCCTCCCAATCCCATCTTGTTTCATTTATTCTTTTCCTACTCCCTAACCTCCTACGTTGCATCTCCACTTCCTCATATCAGGGAGATATGATAGTTGTCTTTCTCTGATTGACTTATTTCGCTAAGCATAATACCCTCTAGTTCCATCCATGTTGTCACAAATGGCAAGATTTCATTTCTTTTGATGGCTGCATAGTATTCCATTGTATATATATACCACATCTTCTTTATCCATTCATCTATTGATGGACATCTAGGTTCTTTCCATAGTTTGGCTATTGTGGACATTGCTGCTATAAACATTCAGGTGCATGTGCCCCTTCGGATCACCACGTTTGTATCTTTGGGGTAAATACCCAGTAGTGCAATTGCTGGGTCGTAAGGTGATGCTATAAATATTTTTATGTCTCTTTTATACACATGCAAAATTTTATCTACAGTAATGTACCTAGGAATTATTTTGATAAATATATTTCAATATTATTACCAGATATTAAAAATAAATTTACTCTTCAAAATGATTGTCACAAGTTTTACTTTAGTCAGCAGTGCATGAGCTTGCCAGCTACTTCAGTGCCTCCCTAGCACATGGATACTTTTTAGATTTTGCCATTCCTGTCTGGGTGTACTTCTCTTACTCCTGAACTTGAGCATCATTTCCTGTGTTTATTGGTCTTCCAATTTTCCTTTTCTGTGAATGTCAACTCTATATCCTTTGCCTATTTTTCCATGCACTTCATTTTTTCTTATTGATTCATAGACTTTTTGTTGTTTATTTAGTATTTTCTGGAAAAATAACTTTTTAGCTTGTAATTATCTTTTCTTGGTTTATGGTTTATCTTTTCACCTTAGGATGTCTTGGATGTACCGAAATGTTTAATATAAATGTAATTAGATATATGTATATTTTTCTTTAGGGATTGTGCTTTTTATGTTTCAAGAAATCCTTCCCTACTCTGAGGTTGTGAAGATGTTCTCCCATATTTTTACTAAAAAGTATTGTTTTCATCATTTTGTCTTTAAATTACCTGGTTTGATTTTTTTTTTATTTGGAAACCAAATGTCTTAACAGCACTTATTTGTCCATTCTTTCCCCCCAACCTGTAATGCCACTTTTGTAATATATCAACTTTTTATGTACATGTAGGTCTATTTTGGAGCTCTTTATTCTGTTCAAGTGGTTCGTTTTTCTATTCTACTCCTAATATCAAACTGTCTTAATTTTAAGTGTTGATATCTGGTAGGCAAGTTAAAAATTAAATTGGCTTGGCGAAATGACTTGGCTCATTTGGCTCCTTGTTTTTCCAATTTATGGTTAGATTGTCAAACTCCACAAAGAGAAAAAAAATCCTCTTGAGATTTTTACTGGAATTGTACTGAATTTATCACATAATTTGGAGAGTTGACATCTTTATGATATTGAGCCTTTCCATTTGTGAATGTGGTAGATCTTCATTAATTTAGGTCTATTTCAATATCTTCCAAAAATGTTTATAATGTGCTTCCCTACAAATCTTTAAACTGATTTATTCCTTAGTACTCTTGTTGTTGCTACTTTTACATATCTTTTTATTTGTTTTCAAATCATCACGGGTATGTAGGAACATAAATGATTATTGCAAACCTACTCAACTATCTTATTAGTTTTAGTAATTTATTTATAGAGAAGGATCTTTTTAAAATGTAAATTATGCAGTGTCAATTTTTTATTCAGAGCTAGTTCATGTCTTTCATTGCAATTAGAATAATATCCAAATTCTTTTTCATACCTACAGGGCCCTAAATGATCCAGATTCCGTTTTCCTCTACAATACTCTTCCTTTTTTTCACAAGGCTCCGGCCTCATGGGCTTTTCTTCTGGGCAAAAAAAGGCCAAATTCCTTTTTTCTTCAAGAATTTTCTACCTCCTAGGGGCGCCTGGGTGGCTCAGTGGGTTAAAGCCTCTGCCTTTGGCTCAGGTCATGATCCCAGGGTCCTGGGATCGAGCCCCTAATCAGGCTCTCTGTTCAGCAGGGAGCCTGCTTCCCTTCCTCTCTCTCTGCCTGCCTCTCTGCCTACTTGTGATCTCTGTCTGTCAAATAAATAAATAAAATCTTAAAAAAAAAAAAAAAGAATTTTCTACCTCCTAGATGCTCTTCTAGATCTATACATGTCTGGCTCCTCATTAATTGAGTGTGAGATGGAATGTACTACCTCCTCAAAGACTTCCCTCTTTGGGTGGCCACTCCCTTCTTCTCTGCCCCCTCTCCATCAATTTCTATCCTATTATGCTGATTTATTCTTTTCATTGCATTTACCACTTATGTGGAATTATTATTATTTTTTAAAGATTTAATTTATTTATTTGTCAGAGAGGGAGGGAGAGCACAAGCAGGGTGAGTGGCAGGCAGAAGGAGAAGCAGGCTCCCCACTGAGCAAGGAGCCCCATGTAGGACTTGATTCCTGGACCCTAGGATCATGACCTGAGCCCAAGGCAGATGCTCAACCGACTGAGTCAGCCAGACGTCCCTATGTGGAATTAGTTTTGTTATGTATTTATGTTTATTATCTGTCCCTCCTACTAGAGTGTAAGCTATTGAATGGCAGGAACATATCTTATTTATAGCTGTAACTCAGCACCTTCTGGGTACATAAGTTCAGTAGATGTTTGTTGAATGAATGAGTATAAAATAAGTATTATTCCTATTTTAGAGATGGGGAAACCAAGATACAAAGAGATTAAGTGATCAGACCATCACCTAACAATTTGAATCAAATCTGCCTGACTTCAAATCCTAGACTGTTTATACTTTTGACATTTCAATTAATTAATTTATTTGGATCACCAAAGACATAATAATGATGTAAATATGCCCTCGAGCTACATCCAAAGGCCCGAAAAATGGCAACCATGCTTTTCTCTTGGAATTAATTTCTTTAAAAAAAGTTCTTTTTTAACTGTTGCAAAGAAATGTATGTAGAAATCACATGATTATTAGTAGTTAGACTGTGCCATTTGGCTTAAATGATGTTATCAGAACTGTCTTCCCTGTTTTTAAATGGAAATCACAACCTCTCAAGTTATTTAGGTAAAGACCACAGTTTATTACATTAACTTAAGAATAGAATCAAGGCTATGTAGATTAAAGGTGACACTTACAAATGAGTATTTGCTGCTTCTAAGATCCTTACTTTTCAAAAAAGGAAATAATATATCTTTCACAGATAAAATTAATGGAGGGCTAAAAACACAAGAATTTGAAAGCATTTACTTGATAAAGACACTCCAGATGTTATATATTTACAGTTAATTTTTCAAAATACATTCATACTAATTCTCATTTCATTCACAAAATAATATAATGATGTGAATATTCTTATTTTTATAGGGAGAGAAAAGTCCAAGGTCTAACAACAAGGCAGTGGCAAGAAGGATTAAAGTCAAGTTCTCTACCTCAGGTTATCTGGCTGAAAGGCCACTTCTTTTACACATTTATTATAATGAAGAAATAAGAACCATCAAAGAATGTCTTATACATGTTATAGAAAAGGGCTGTTTTATTTATTACTATCTTTGCTATTAATGGTCCCTAGCATCACATTTTAATGCTTCTTAGCATCAGTTTTTTTTTCTTTTCTAATTTAATCAATGAAAACGTTTCGTATTCCAAAGTGAAGGAAAACAAATTGTGCTTTCTGAACATATTGTACTGTTCTTAAAACCCAATGTAATTACAGTCATACTATTTTCAAAATTTATACAGTTTTAATCTTTTTACTTTCTCAAGTGGTGAGGAAGGGTATTAAGAGAATTCATAATTAAAGGACTACAGCAAATCCTTTCATAAAGAGGAACAATTCTTTTATGTACTTTTCACACTATAATTTATATATTGATAACTTTACCTTTTCATACCTAGATTTTTTAAAGCTATATTCACAGAGCCTATTTTTAGATGTTTAAAATTATCCATATTAAAGAAAGGCAGTTCTTAAATATTACAGAGTAGCAGAAGCCTATGTTTCTTAAACATCAAAGTCTCTCTATTGGATATCAAAAATAAAATCTTCTTAAAATGGATGTCAGAAGAAGATTCATTGTACTCCATTGATGTCTGTCATGAACTTCTTTATCTTCCAAACACTTCAAAAATTTCTCTTCACATACTACTTTTAGACAGGGGCTCTTCTACTCTCTCATTAATGCTCCCAAATTTTGGCATTTGTGACATCCACCTTTACTCTCTACTTCCATGCTTCTCGAAGTCAGGCGCCATCCTGGTCTTTCTCAGACTGTTCAGGCCTGACAGGTAACAGGCCATTGAGAAATGTTTGCTGATAAAACATTCGGAAACAACAGTCTCTTCCACCCTGACCTCATCATTCCTCAAACCTTCCAACTAGGCTGATGTCCTCCTGTCTTCTGCTCAGCCATCATATGTACGGCCATACTTGGTTGCTAATTGATACTTGGAAGACTCCAAGTCTAAGATTTCAAACCCCCAAACTGGCCTCCTGGTTGTAATCTCAAATCCTTACCTCTTCTCCACTGCTGCTTACTCTTGCTAACCCTGCAAGCCCTGCAACCCTAATCTTCAGTATATTCTCCTTTCCTAATTTTTTTTATTAACATATAATGTATTATTTGCCCCAGGGGTACGGGTCTATGAATCATCAGGCTTACACACTTCACAGCACTCACCATAGCACATACTCTCCCCAATGTCCATAACCCTACCACCCTCTCCATACTCCCTTTCCCACTGGCAACCCTCAGTTTGTTTTGTGAGATTAAGAGTCTCTTATGGTTTGTCTCCTTTCCTAATTTTTCATCAAACTAAAAATGTTATAGCCCATGCTGTGATTAGCCCTGATATCCCATCTTGCCCTTTTCTATGAGGCCACATGCTAAGTAGTTCAATCTATTGTGAAAAGGAGGCTAAGAGAAAAGGGAGTTTAAAAAAAAAAATTAAGAGCTGGTAAGGAACACCTAATTCAGCCCCTTAATATAGTACATGAGGAAACAAGAAGATTATGACTAAGATTTTCAAAACTTGTTGTTGGCCCTTTCCAGGTTTCTTCCCCAAACACTGCCCGACTCCTTTATGTCTTACCTCTTCCCTACCCAACCAATCCCAAGAGAAACCATTTCAGTATCATTTTCCTTGGGCCCAAGACCTTGCTGCTTTTAACTTCCCAATTTCTAACCTTCTATTTTTTTCTATTTTTCTTGGCTTGCTAAACATTGAGCCAATTCCATTTCAAATTTATCCCAGCTAACTGGATGTTTCATGTTGCTCAGAATCCTCTCATTCTTATCCATTTAAATCCCTATCAAATTCTCTTATCAGTTTCCCATCCCACTCTCTTACTCTCAGCAAATGAGTTTACTACTAATTTTGCTTAATATTTAATGCCAAGGAAAGTGACTCCAAGAATAGACAACTCTCAATCATTTGCTATTTCCTGAACATACCCTGCTCTGCTACATCCATGGCTTTCTCACCTTGATCCTGCTATTGAAATGCCCTCACAGCACCTTTGGATATATCTATATGAGGCTGGTTGAATCTTATGTTTTGGAAGATTCCCCACCTAGTTCATTTTCCACTTCAGTACTCAATTTGCACTACTTTATTTTGATATGATTTCAGACTTATAGAAAAGTTGCAAAAGTTTTATACATATACACATAGAGAAAAGTGGAATTCCAAGATGCTTTTAACCAGATTCATAATATATTAACATTTTACTACATTTGGTTTTTTTCTCATTCCCCCCCTCCCTCTCTCCCTCTCTCTGTACACGCACACACACAGATATACATATTTGCATATATATGTGCATAATCTAAAGTATTTAGGGGTAAAAGGGCATCATGTGTGACAGCTAATCTTAAGTCAGAAAAAAGCACATGTATACACATATATATATAGTTGTATAGTTATGTATATATTACTCTGTGTGTGTATTGTATATTTTATATATATACATATATACATTTATATATACATATATACATATACATAATATATACATATACATAATATATACATATTATGAAATATGTATATTTGAGAAAAGAAATTTGTTGGCTCCTTTTCCTCTGCTCCATTACTAAATGACTAAAAACTCTAAATTCTACCCTGAGCTCTCCTGTCTACCTATACACACTCCCCTGGGTAATTTCATCATTCCCACTGACTTAAAATACTGTCCTTACACTGATGGCTCCCAGATTTGTTTCTTTAACATGATCTCTTTCCTGAGCTCTGAACTCTAATATCCAACCACCTATTTGAAATACTGACGTGGACTTCTAACTGGCATATTAAACATAACATAACCAAAATAGAATTCCCCACTCAAATGTTTTTCCCTCATCTTTTTCATTTCCATACATAATACTACTATCCACTCAGTTGCTCAAGCCAAAAACCCAGGAGTCATGTTCAATTTCTTCTTCTCCTCCCCGTATACTCAACCTACTGATCATCTCCTCCAAGTATATGCTGGGTCTTCTACTTCTTTGCTTCTTTTCAGCTCCTGTTCCACTCTAAGCCATTATCACCCTCACTTGGCCCACTGTGAAGTCTCCTATCTTGTTTCCCCACTTCCATTCTCACCCTCTTACCCATTGTCCTCAGAACAGTCAGTGCGAATCTTTAAAAACAAATAAGCCATATTATGTCACTGCCTTGTTTAAAATCAACCAGTGGCTTCTGATTGCATTTTGAATAAAGTCCAAATTCCTTTTGCTGGTCCCTGCCTACCTCTGAGGTCTTTTCTCCTACTACTTCCCCCAGCTCACTGGACTGCAATCACGCTGACCTTCATATATTTCCAGGATCATGTCAAGATCATTGCCATCTCAGGACTTTTGCATTTACAATCCCCTCCACCTAGAATGCTTGTCTTCCCCAAACCCTCTCCCCCTACCCCCCACCTAGCCAAATTTACTGTGGTTGACTCTTCAGATCTCAGCTCAAAAGTTTCTTTGTCAAAGAGGCCTTTTCAGACCGGTCTAGGACAAGTCACCATTCCGCATTACTTCCCTGATTTACTATACTTCATAGCACCTATCTATAATTATACTTTGGTTAACTTGATTCTTGTTTGTTTCTCCTACTGTAACATATGTTCTAAGAGAACTGGGACTCTCACCACAGCATCCTTGATGTATGTACTCAAAGACTGGTTGATATGTATACATCATGTTTACATATGTGTGTATGCACTATCAGTAAGTTCTCTGAGGGTAGGTATCATATCTTCATCATCTTTTGCCGTGTATATAAGAGGCACTTAACAAATCTGTGGAAGAAGTATACTAAAACACATCATGATTTTTGCAAAATATAATAAAGGCAGGCAATTTTTTTATCTGATTAAAAAATATCCTTCCTCCCCTAGTCATTTACAACAAAACAACCTATCAAAAAAAATCAGTGATTTTCAGGATTTTTCTGCTGTTCTATTTTCATTGAGGTGAAAAGGCAGAGGAGGTTTCACAAAGCATTCTTTGATTTGTCTCCCACTTAATGCTTTTCATTCTCCTGAAAAAGACATACTGAAAACATTCCATTCTTTCAATACAGACATCCTGAAAGCATTCAAAAGTCACTCGAAATTTTTTTCAAAAGCCACAGAAACCAACTATTCCTTGGATTTTTTTTCTCTTTTATGAGTCAAAAAACATTGTTCACAGCTTGCCCTGAGGTTTCTGTTAATGTTTGTTAGAATGAGGAGTTCTGATTAGAGTTCCTCTGTTCTTTTACAATGGCAGACTGCTGCAGATGAATTTTCCTCAACTCATATATTTTCAAAGACATAGAATTGCTTCCAATAAACAGGAAGTAAAAAATATTTTCTAGAAACTTCGACCCCCCAATCTTTTAAATTCTTATCTAAAATTTAAGTGAATATTTTATTTTTTTAAAGATTTTTTTATTTATTTGTATGGCAGACAGAGATCACAAGCAGGCAGAGAGGCAGGCAGAGAGAGAGGAGGAAGCAAGCTCCCCGCTGAGCAGAGAGCCCAATGCAGGGCTTGATTGCAGGACACTGGGATCGTGACCTGGGCTGAAGGCAGAGGCTTTAACCCACTGAGCCACCCAGGCGCCCCTAAGTGAATATTATTTTAATTGTTCTAATTTCTTTTAGTTACTGAGATAACTTCTTAAGAAATTAAACTTTTTCTCAGTTTCAAGCATAATGTATACTTGATCGGCCCTCAATAATATGAACCTTTTCTGTAGAAGATGAAATACTGTAATTATTTGTCTTTCCACTAGCATTAGCAATACTTATTAATTAGCAGCCTTCTCCAGTCTTCCCCCATCTCTCTCTTCCTTTTTCTTAGTCTTTACTATACAACTCCCCCATTCATAGTAAATGATCAAATGTGTTTAAGTCTTTTAAAAGGAGGTTGTTGATCTGTTTTCTAAAACAAAAACAAAAATGATCCCCTCTTATTACAAAGATGTTTTGACTTTTTTTCAGAAACTCCATGGATCATGAAAAGTGTACATCATGTACATGGAATATACAGATTAACATAGGAGTTAAACAAAAAAAAGTTACTGATAAAATAAGAAAAATATAAGCTCTTTTCCATAACATAAAAACCCCACCACACAGAAAAGAATTTCTATCAAAATTCTTATTTTTCTATCATTTTTCATATGTAAAATTGAATGGAAGTCATCATTAAAGATATTCAGTAATCAAAGTGATCTGCAATATAATATTGGTAGTGTATGTAAAAATGACTATAAACGTAAAATGAAATATAACATAGTAGGATAACTATAATGGTATCCTTAGCTACTGTTGGAAAACCTAAGTTTAGTAAAACTTTAAAAAGAGGGGAAGTGCATCCTTAAAGATAAATATAAATTATTAAAATCAGTTTTATGAAAATGGAGTAGTAATTGATAATCACATCAATTCTTTTGTCTCAATATTAATGGTTTATATGGAAACAGATATAAAGAAAAGTTTCTCAGAAAGATGGAATTGTTCATTGTTCTGGTGGATATGTAAAAACAATGCTGACTCGAAAGCAGCCAAGTGGACAGCTGCAGATGCTGTACCCAATGGAAATACTAAGCAGGCATAGCACAAATCAATAATTAACAAAGCAGATGTACAAAGCTTGATGAGGATGAATAATTGCATAGGCAGGAATGGTAAAAGGAGCTGATAACAGTATGAGTTCTGTAAGAAATTAGATAAGCTCTTTGTATTCACAAATTTGTTAACAAGAGTACTTCAGTGCCTAATAATACACAAAGAATACACATCTTTTCAAAATGCTTTGATTAAATTGATATGCACCTTTAATAACACTTATCACTAAAGATTATTTAGAAATCAAAATTAGGGGCACCTGGGTGGCTCAGTGGGTTAAAGCCTCTGCCTTTGGCTCAGGTCATGATCTTTTTTTTTCTTTAAAAAAAGAAATCAAAATTATCCACAAGGAAATATTGGTAGAGTGACCATAAAAACAATTTTTTAAAAGATTTTTATTTATTTGACAGACAGAGATCACAAGTAGGCAGAGAGGCAGGCAGAGAGAGAGAAGGAGAAGCAGACTCCCTGCTGAGCAGAGAGCCCGATGCGGGGCTCGATCCCAGGACCCTGGTTTCATGACCCGAGCCGAAGGCAGAGGCCTCAACCCACTGAGCCACCCACACCCCAAAAAACAATTTTAAAAGTAAAGAATGCAGGGCACCTGGGTGGCTCAGTGGGTTGAGGCCTCTGCCTTCGGCTCGGGTCATGAAACCAGGGTCCTGGGATCGAGCCCCGCATCGGGCTCTCTGCTCAGCAGGGAGTCTGCTTCTCCTTCTCTCTCTCTGCCTGCCTCTCTGCCTACTTGTGATCTCTGTCAAAAAAATAAACAAAATCTTAAAAAAAAAAAAAAAGGAAGTAAAGAATGAAATAATGTTCTAGATGCATCTAACTACAGGGGTGCCAAATTGTTTATTTTTGGAATTCTTAAGTTTAATGGTCTGTTGAGGGAGGTAAACATTTAGGGCACATCCTTTTCTAAATTTAGTGTGTATGTGTGTATAAACCCTTTCCTAACTAGTCAGTAAGTGTCTTGAGGATAAGTATCATGTTTTATAATGTACTCTAAAAGTACTAAGCCCAATACCTTATATGCAGGTACATACATTTTGATTTCTTCAGAATATAATGAAAATGGACAGTATGATTAAGTGTGCTTTAGTAAAAACATTCAAAGTAAATTCTTTATATAAATGCTAAATATATGACTTATAAACATCTTTTAGGAGTCTTTTTTTGAGAAATAAAAATTCTTAAATTGCAATGACTTTAAAAATTAGAAATTTGGAGTGGTAATAGATGCATTTTTATAGCAAACTTGGAAAGCAGGTTTCAGAGTTTTAGTTACAAAAGGAAGATAGATATATATTCATTTATAGCCTTTTATTTTCCGTGGGACATATGTTGCAGGAATAACTGCCCTTATGAATGCAAAGATTCATTGCTCAAAACTTTCAAGCGCTCTAACCTGAAGATTCTTTACATCCCATTTTATATCATTCTATTTTCTTTGAGTTATCATTGAAAACGCATACTTTCTATTGTCTATTTATTCATTAATTTACAAATATTTATTGAGTACCTACTATGTGCCAGGTACTATTATAGATGTTGGGATATAGCAGTGAACAAGCAAAAATCACTTCACTTATGGAAGTTTTATTTGAAGGCTGGAGACAATCAAGATAAATCAGTAAAATATTTGATTAAATTAGTGTTCGGTACTAAGGGGAAAAATGAAACAGAGAAGTAGGGTAGGAGATCTGAGAAAGAAGTAGAATTTTAAATTGAATGGCCAGGAAAGGCCTCCCTGAGAAGTGATGTTTGGATCAAGTCCTGAAAGAGGTGAAGGAGCTAGTCCTTTGGCTGTCTGGGGGGAAGAGCATTCCAGGTTGCTGGAATCCTAAGTTACAAAGGCCTTGAGGTGAAACAGTGCTTGACATTGTTCAGAAATATCAAGGAGACCAATGTGTTTGGAAGAGACCAGGGCAGAGAGTGGGGAGAAATGACATCAAAGGGATGACAGGAGACTAGGTCATAAAGGATGTCATAGGTAAGAATGGAAGCCATTGAAGTGTTTTGCACTGAAGAGTGACATCTGATTTTTCAACAGGATCACACTGGCCACTGAATTTTGAGAATAAATTTAAGAAGGCAAGGGTGGAAATATGGAGATCATTTAGGCTATAGCTATAACCCAACAAGAGATGGTGACTGGAAATAGAATGGTGGCAGTGATGATACGAGAAGTGGCTGGATTCTGGATATATTTTGAAGATATATTTTGAAGGAGTTTGAGACAGAATATGATGTAAGGTCATCTACTATTTGTGATAGTTAAATTTCCACTGTTCCCTCCTCACTGATCAAAAAGTTACAAATCCTCACACATTTTCTGTCATTCTTAGATTATAATGTTAACATAACTTTTGTTCCTGAGTTTGAAAACGTATTTCAGTGATTTCTGTGTCCCGTCTCAACCTTGAGGAAGGGTAAAGAGAAAATGTGGCCAAGACATTTGACAGTGCCAACACCATCTTATGAGCTCATCCTAAACTGTAAGCTCGGGAGACTTAGTTCATTTACCTTATGTCCTCCAGGCTTGTCTTAGAACCTTGCACACATCAGGCTTTAAAAATATGTTGAATGGTATAGTCTCTATACCATATATTTTCCACGGAATAACAAACTGAAAACAACATCCAGCGGTATCAATTGCACACTCATAAATTAAAATGCGTATTTTAGTGGCGCCTGGGTGGATCCGTCCGCTAAGCGCTAGCCTTCTGCTCAGCTCAGGTCATGATCCCAGAGTTCTGGATGAAGCCTGCCTGGGGCTCTCTGCTCACAGGGGAGCTGGCTTCTCCCTCTCATTCTTCCTCAATGCGCTCTCTCGCTCTCTCTCAAATAAATAAAATCTTAAAAAAAATAAAATTTCGTGTTTTAGTATTAAGGCTATTAAGCTGTAATACTCAATTGATAAATGTATTCCAGTTTCCTCAAATAATGAAGATGCTATTAACACCTTTCAACCTAAAGTTGTTTTAGTTTTCCTAACCTTTTAACCAAAGGGTGGAGGAGATTGGTTTTGCAATTCACAGCGGGAGCTGTCATGTCACACACTCTCTTGTGAAGCTGCTGCAGTGTTAAATCCTCGAATATGGTACAGACGTCTATAGAAATTATTCGACAAAATGCGGGTTTCCAGAGGCGGAAGACCCAAGCCTCTCCTTGGGCCCAGCCCACACAGACCCCTGAGGCACGGGCCTGCACTGTGCACGCCGGGAGTTGTAGTTTTCCCTCCCTTCTCTCACTTCCTTTCGACTCCGGCCGCCAGCGCGCTAGCGCCCCAAGCGGTGCGCAGGCTCAGCGAAGGGCGGCGCACGCGAACGGCGAGGAGCGTTTCCTAGCAACGGGGGCGCGGCCACGTCACGGCAGCCGGTTCTCAACGCAGCTGCCCACTGTAGAGCCGCTGTGTGTACCTTCCGGCACCTGCGGGCTGGAGGGAGCGCTTTCCACACCCGTGTCCGAACGTTCTTCGTCTGTCCTTATCCGCTTTATCCTGCCTCAAGTCGCGGAGAGCAGCCTCCCGCCGCGACCCACCTCTGAGGCCCGGGCCAGAAGCTAGAGGCGGTCTGTCCGGTTCCCGCTGGTCCTCGCCCCCCGTGCCCGTGGAGCCAGCCAGCCGCCCGCGGCCTCGGCGGGACGATGCTGGAGTCCATTCGCGTGACGGGTGAGTGCTGAGAAGGTCTGGCCCCTGGGCTGGCAGGGGTGGCCAGCGTCCTCCGAGCCGGTGGGTGTGGGGCGACGAGGGGCCCCCACGGCCCGGAGGCAGAGGTAACCGTAGGATGTGGGCTCCGCGCGGGGCGCGGGCGCTCAACCCGGCGCCAGGAACAGTGCGCGGTGCGGTGGAGACGCTCGGGGAAAATGCACGGAGGGAAGACAGGAAAAGGATCCCCTTTCCTTTTGTCGCTTTTTATCAGTAAGCGCGTGCCATGGAATCTAGGGAAATAAATTATGATATACACATTACTGGCCCTACAAATGTGCTGTCTAAATATCTGAAAGCGTATTAGGTATTATAGTGTATTGGCGTCTAATTTTCTAGAATGTTCAGAAAAATCAGAGCTAAGCAAAAGAACACATTCCTGTGAGTGTTTACAGTGTTTATTTCTTTCTGTGCTTAAGTCAGTGAGAACGTTTTGAGTTGGTATTAGTAGTAGTCGCTATAGAGTATATATTATACCAACCTGAAGAAATGGGTGTTCAGACCCCAGGTTAGAAAGTTTACTTGCCTTTTATTAAAAAAAGAAAAAAATGGATGGATGTTAACCATTTAAATATTATCTTACGTATGAGAAGGCTTTTCTTGGCCATTATCCCGGCATTTATTCCTGTATCAACATTTCTGCAAGACCGGGTTCATGGTAGTCCAGTATCGTGACGAAAAACAACAGAGTAAAGGGAAATGTCTAATCCTCAAGCTAGTGTCAAAAAAAGGCCGGAATTTTTTACTATCAGGTATTGCACTGCCAAACAGACCATTTTTTCCTATAAGTTTTTAAATTCTAAACTGAATTCTTTTCCAATGAAAATATTTGTGGTCTTAATTTTATGGTGTTTTATGTCCTGCTCGGTTTTTTAAAATAGGGAGCTGATCTTGTACTTTAATCTCATCCTTATTTATGTTGATAGGAAGCACGAGATCTAAAATCTAAGAAGCAACTTAAATTAGCATTAGAGTTTTTTAAAATGTAATTTGATGTAGACACTATTTTTCCTCTTAAATTACAATGAAAAATTTGAAAGGTACTTAAAAATACCATACCTTCTTTTCGTTTTGGAGCAGGGTCTCTCAGCTTTGGCTCTATTAACATTGAATTAATGGGTAATCCTTTGCTGTGGAGGACTGTCCTGTGCATTGTGGAATGTTTAACAGTATCCCTGGTCTCTACTCATTAGATGCCAGTAGCAAGCCCCTCACCCCACACACAGTTGTGACAACCAAAAATGTCACCAGACATTGTCAAGTGTTCCCTAGATGGCAAAATTACTTCCCTTGCCATTTGAAAACCACTGCCTTGGAGAAAGATACAGTTTGATTCCGTCAAAGTGAAGGTTTTTAGGCAACAGTTTAGAAATAATATCAATTAAAATAATTTTCTCAAAACCAATCATTGTAGAAAGAGAATACGGTTATGATAATAATAGTATTAGAAAGTGGGTATTCTGACCAACCAGCAGCAAAAGAAAGTGGATCTCCTCCTTTTCAGTAGGTGGAGTTGGAAGTTTAAGGAGAGGTGCTTTATGAAAAAGTAGACTCTTTCCTCTTGTCTCAACTCCATTTCTGTAATTTAGCGACAAAAGTCAACTCTGCATGTTGCATACCCTCAGATAATTTCGCATTGAGTTTCTATAGTTCAGTAAGAGTTAAAACCGCCATTGAGGCATTTAGAAATAAAGTTAATATTTTTTTTAACATTTTATTTATTTATTTGAGAGAAGAGAGAGACAGTGAGAGAGAGCATGAGTGAGGAGAAGGTCAGAGGGAGAAGCAGACTCCCCGTGGAGCTGGGAGCCTGATGCGGGACTCGATCCCGGGACTCCAGGATCATGACCTGAGCTGAAGGCAGTCGCTTAACCAACTGAGCCACCCAGGTGCCCCTAAAGTTAATATTTTAATATAAATATATATTATATTTAATATAATACATATAATTAAAAGTAATTGGTCAGGTGGTTTTTCAAAATACTTTCTTTTTTGTAGTACTTAACTAGATAAATGAAGTTTCAGAACGGTATGACAAGCAGTTTCACTAATATACTAGAAAGCCCAATTTGGACAGCTAGAAACTTTATGAAGAGAATATAGCTGAAAACATGCCCCCCTTTTCCCTTGCTATCCTCTCACTACTCCTTGATACCTAAGAAGCCCATGTTCTTCTGGTGGTTTCTAATCTCAGGAGTGAAGCAATTAAATATTTCTGAAATCTCTTCCTGTATAATATCTTGTTAGTCACAATTTCATATAATCTAAATATAATGTCCTAGTAGAACTGCTGACTGGGGAAGTAAAATAAGATGTCTATGCCATGTGTGCTGTTTGAAATGGAATCAAATCAGAAAAGTTTTTGTTTGCCTTCTCATACCTTTTTAAAGATAGTTTATTATACTAAAGCCACTAAAATGTTGATACTAGGATGTAGAAGTAATTGCTTACTGTTAAATTTACCTTGGAATTCCAAATGTAAAGATTCTAAATATTTTCCCATTTATATTATTCTATGGAGTATTTCTGTAGGAGCTGAATATAATATTGAATATAACCATACTGGTAGTTAACACAGGCTGCTTACTACAGCTGGCGCTGTTCTTAGCACTTCACGTATATTAACATTTTCAATCTTCACACCAATACTATGAAATATGTAGTAGTATTACCCTGTTTACGGGTAAGGAAACTACAGCACAAAGAAGTTAACTTGGTCAAGGTCAAAGCTACTGATAAACAGCCATTCCAAAGACCATTTTTTCAACCACTAGGAAAGGCAGAACACTATTACAGGGTTGCTTGGGTGGCTCAGTGGAGTTGCGCATCTGGCTCTCTGCTCAGCAGAGGGCCTGCTTTTCCCCTCTCCCTCTGCCTGCCTCTCTCCCTACTTGTGATCTCTCTCTCTCTCTCTCTCTCTCTGTCAAATAAATAAATAAAATCTTTTTAAAAACCCACACTATTACAATGACTATACGTTGATTTAAGCCACGAAGTTCAACATGAAAATCTCATTTAACATCAGTGGTATATTATCTGATAGTTTACTCAGGTGTTGTTTTTTAGGTTTTTATCACAAGCAAGCTGTAAATAAGTTTTGTCTGGAAAAATCATACTTTATTATAAAATTTTCAAGATAGAAGACATCTAGCTCATTTAGTGAGTAACAGAAAGCTGTCAGAAACCATATTGATTGTTATTTTTTTATTTCCTACTGCCCATATTTTGTATGACATGTAAGTGATAAGAAATGATTAATGAGTCATCTAGAAATGAAGGGCCTTTGTAACAAAAGTGAATGTTTAAAAATGCTGGAGACAAAAGTCATCTTAAGGCCACTGTTTTGGCATATGGGATGAATACACTTGGGCCCATAGCTCCTGTTTGTATTATAGCAGTAGGCACCTGCCGTTAAAACTTGTCTGCAATACCACTATTTCATTTTTTTTTATGCCATCTTGGTATGATTCTTTTTCTTAACCTTCAGGCATTCAAATCCTGTATCCTTTCCTTCCTCTCAAATATTATCTTCTCCTGGCTTCCTCTCTGGCCATCCTTTCATAAACAAGGCAAGGAGCGAGCAAGAACAAACAGGTGTATGCCATAAGGAGACTTAGAATTTCAGTATGGAAGAGGCCATCATACAAACAAATGTAAAACTGCTACTGTGACAATGCTTCAAAGAACCTTCCAGGGAAGATTATCACTGAACAAGTGTTATTTCAATTCAAGGGAGAGTGAAAATTAATCTAACATAGGGGAGGAAGGGCCCTCCAAACATAGGAGACAGTGTGTGAAGAGGTGGTGTGTCTGGAGAGAGAATGGATGAGTGTGAGGGATTGACAGAACGAAAGGAAGCTACTAGAGTGGACTAATTAAGGGGAACTTGGTGCAAGGAGGCCAGAGAGGCAGAGTGACCTGACCACAAATGACTTCTTATGCCATGGTTAGGAGTTTTGTCTTCATCCTAAGTGAAAAGCCACGGGGAAGTTTGTTTTCTGGCATGTTTAACCTTACTTCAGATGGTGTTTAAAGTGGTGTCTTTTACCACAATCATCATTTTCTGGCATTATAGAATACCCTGCATATTTCTAACTGTAAAATAACACAACACTTTGTGAGCAAAAAATGATAGCGCCACATTATAAAGAATCGTTACTAGTTGAGTAACACTGAAGTGCTCCTAACTGGGAGTGTGATATTTTTGGGAATCCTGAGGTAAAGTTGACTTTCTTAGTTCCTGAATGACATGAGCAGTGCCTTTTCATCTCTCTCTCTCTCTCTCTCTTTTTAACTTACGATTGAGAAACTATATTGGGTTCTGTTGAATTTAGAGATACTAAAATTAGTGGGTTATCTGTTATAATACAGACAAATTGGGCAATAAATATGTTTTCAGAGTTTCTGATTTTTTCATATACCATGTAAACGATTAAGGTGTAACTCAGATACATTGAAGTTCACAAGTCTTAAATGTGTAGCCCAGTGAATCTGTGCATATGTAACCACTGCCTAGATGAAAATGTAGAACATTTCTAGCACCTAGGACCCTGGTGCCTTTTCCTAGGTTATAACCCATCCCTCAGTGGTAACCAGTTTTCTGATTTCTAATACCATAAAGGAGTTTTGCCTGTTTTTGAACTGCATAAAAATGCAATTATACAGTATGTACTCATTTGATCTGGCTTCTCTGGCACAGTACTGTCTGTGAGATTCATCTGCATTGTTGCTTGCAACCTCAGCTGCTGCTGCAGTGCAATAGAGTAATCTGGTATGTAAGTCACCACAGTTCTTTTTTTTCTGCTGTTGGTGTTCTATCATTTGAGTTTTAAGTGATGAAGAAGTACTTGATAAAATTAAAGTGTTAATTTTGTCCAGGGACTATACTGTTTTGTTTTGCCTTTTCTTCTGTTTGTAATCAAGCAACCTATGGTCTTGTTACATAGAATTAGGCCAGGCTCTCAGGTTTTGTCAATATTAGTGAACTGTATGACATTGCCATTTGGTGGGTCAAAATTGATTGAATGGTATTTTCCACCAGGCTTGTTTCTGATGATCTAATCTTCCTTTCAGCCATAATTACTGTGAAACCTCACCTCTTCACAGTTGTGAAAAATAAAGTTTAGTGAGTCCCTCTCTTTCCCATTCCTTTAGATGAGGAACATGAGGCCTTGATGGGGCTTAATGATTAGGTTAATATTACAGAGAGGTCATTGAAAGAACTGGAAAGAGAAGCCAGGAATCCTGGTATCCTTTTCTCCTGTTCTAGATACAAATTAATCTTTCATTGTGTTGGTAATTTCAGTATATTCACCTACTTGTGAATATACTTAGTATCAATTTTAATGTAATATTTCCCCTTTTTTCCTTCAAGATAATGAGGTTGGGGTGAATGATTTCTTTGATTAACAAATTATTTTTGTTTACTCTAAGGTTATAGTGAAGTAGATTGCTGATGGCAAAAATGTCATATAGTGACTTTTAATATAAGAAAGTAGGATTGATTGCCTTACTACTTTTCTGAGAGAAAGAGTTCACTTCCTCCAAAGAAGCCTACATATGCTTTTAACAAGTTTTGATTTTTCAAGAAAAAGAATAGGATATTCTTTAATGAAATCTTCTTATTGACCTTTTATTGTTTTTATGCATTTTTAAAAAGATTTTATTTATTTACTTGACAGGGAGAGAACACAAGTAGACAGGCAGGCAGAGAGAGAGAGAGAGGAGGAAGCAGGCTCTCCATCAAGAAGAGAGCCCAATGCAGGGCTTGATCCCAGGACCCCAAGATTATGACCTGAGCCAAAGGCAGAGGCTTACCCACTGAGCCACCCAGGCTCTCCTGTTTTTATGCATTTTTAAAAGTTATTTTTTCTTAAACAATAATAGTTAAAATTACAAAACAACCTCTAGAGTCTCTATTAGTACATTTTAATGCAACTGAAATAAGATCAGTGTGACTCTGAGAAATTAACTTATATTCATCTTGTATGAGTTATTTGATCACCTGTCCCACTTTTATGAACTTCATGAGAGATCAGCATTTGGCAAGATTGATGTTTTATTAAATAAATACACCTTTGGCACTCCCAAACCTTACTCATCAGCAGATGGAGCTTAAAAAGGACTGATGTTAAACCTCTCAGGTAGATAATTAGCAAGTGAGCTGAAATGCCATGACATTTCATGGGGGAAATGGGGGAAAAGTGTTCTGCCCTACACACACTGTCACCTCTCTCTCATTCCCCACTCCCCACTGAGGGATTTGGCAGATGGTTTAGGATTTTTATTAAGTATCCTGAAATGTATATCTTGTTTGAGATGAAACGAAATTCTGAATTTAGGGGTCACTGATGCTTTATGACAAAACAAAAGAACTCTTGGAACTCTGTGGTCATAGAGCCACTAAGTCTTAGGAACGAAAGAAAGCATTTTTACACTGAATATTCATTTTTTTAAAAAAATCAACAAAATTGAGGCACCTGGGTGGCTCAGTTGGTTAAGCGGCTGCCTTCAGCTCAGGTCATGGTTCCAGAGTCCTGGGATCTAGCCCCCCATTGGGACTCTCTGCTAGGCGGAGAGCCTGCTTCTCCTTCTGTCTCTGCCTGCTGCTCTGCTTACTTGTGTGCTCTCTCTCTCTCTCTGTGTCAAATAATAAAATCTTTTAAAGAAAATCAACAAAACTTACATGTAATATGCCATCAAGATTGGATTCTTTAGAATAGTTTTATTCACTGTGTTTTTTTTTTTTTTTTAAGATTTTATTTATTTATTTGACAGTCAGAGATCACAAGTAGGCAGAGAGGCAGGCAGAGAGAGAGGGGGAAGCAGGCTCCCCGGGCAGCAGAGTGCCGGATGTGGGGCTCAATCCCAGGACGCTGGGATCATGACCGGAGCCGAAGGCAGAAGCTTTAACTCACTGAGCCACCCAGGTGCCCCTTATTCACTGTTTTTAATTTGGTTTAACTTTCTCCGTTTTTATTATGAGGACCAAATGAGAGAAGAACCTGATTACCTCCCTTTACCTTCCTGGCTGTGCCTACTCCTCACCTGACTTTTCTAAGTTTGGAATAGCCTTTATTCTTATCTCAGTTTTCTTGTTCTTTCCCTTTTAGTGTCCATTTCAGTCTTCCTTTCCTAAGACCTTTTGTCTTGTAAAGTTGTGTCTTTTTAGGGAAACTGACATTATTCATGGGCATTAGGCTACAGCCTAGGTTCTGATGTTCCTTAGCCTATGTTTGCCCAGCCTGCCCAATTTGGACTATCATTTGGCAACACTTAAGTCTAAAATTCTTAAGGAACTGAGACCTTCCAGCCCATACTGAAAGTTTTATTTGTTCTTTTTATTTTTGGCTGTTTTTTTCCATTTATTGAATGGCTTCTTTGTGCAGTCAACCTTCGACATCACCCTGTGCAATCTTGCTCCTACCTCTCAGCTTGTACAAGTAGTAGGCATTTAGCCCCTGCAGATTTATGCTTTTATGTTATCTTTAAGACACCAGAATTCAAATTTAACATGTTGGCCTAGAAAATATTAACTGGCAGGACTTTTAAGTATCTTACATATTTGGATTGTTACCCGTTTTTGATCTTGTACTTAACCAGGTCTTTACCCTAAACCCTATGACTTCTAAGCTTAAAAAATTTATGTTTAGGGCAGGGTTTCTTTATCATAGCACCAGTTTGGGATGGATATTTTTGTCATAGAAGTCTTTCCTATGCATTGATGGATATTTATCATCATCCTTGGGCTCTACCTGCAAGATGCCAGTAGCACCCGTCCCTCATTGTGACAGCCAGAATGTCTCCAGGACGGCCATATGTTCCCTTAGGTGGGGGGCACAGCTGTCTCTGGTTAAGAACCATTGGCTCAGGGTTTTTCCCTGTTGTATTTTCACTTCTGCAGTGATCTCCTGGAACTGTAGAATGGTTCCAGAACCACAGATACCTGTTTATCTAGAATTGTTGGAGAGTGATATGTTTAGGGTCCTGTCATTCATTCATTTATTCAGTATACATTTTTTAAATGTCTACCAGATCCATGCTAGGTATTGGCAGAAATGAATAAAACACAGTTCTGGTACCTATCTTAGTACATTGGTTATTCAGATTACCATGTCTTATTGGGGTCTGTGTTCTGTGCAGAGGAAGAAAAGGTGCAGTGCTATGCATGTAGCAGACTTAATATTGAACATGTGCTGATGAACGAATGGCCATGCATAACACAACATGCATGGAGTCTGTAAACACATACAACTGCATTCAAATCAGTTTGCAGTTTATTACTTTATTGTTATATAACCTTGAGCAAATTACTTAATATTTCTGAGAGTTAAGTGATATAACATGTACAGTTTTCTGTGAAATCCCAAACTCCTATAAAAGTGTCAACAAATGGTATCTGTCGTTATTATTGCTGCTAGTATTTACCGTTGCTTACTATAGAAAGGATTCCTGAATGTATGATCTTAATGAATGACAGAGGAATGTGGAGAAAATTTTCAAAAAATTGAAATCATGTTTCGTGGCAAGGCAGGCATCTGTCCAAGTCGGGTAGCATTGAGAATGTTTCCATAGTAGGAGCCAATGGTTGGGGGCTAGAGGCATAAGGGTCCATTGAGACTTGGAAAAGAAAACTAGTTGAGAGAATTATATGTCATTTGTAGAGAATTATATCATTTGTAGGAAAGGTTTATAAGCAGGCTTGGCCAGAGATCAGATTTGTAGATAGGAGTCAGCTTGAAATATAGTTTTGGTAAGTAGGATTTAAGACAAACTCATTTTGGGGGCGCCTGGGTGGCTCAGTGGTTTAAGCCTCTGCCTTCGGCTCAGGTCATGATCTCAGGGTCCTGGGATCGAGCCCCGCATCAGGGCTCTCTGCTCAGCGGGGAGCCTGCTTCCCTGCCCCCCTCTGCCTGCTTCTCTGCCTGCTTCTCTGCCTACTTGTGATCTCTGTCTGTCAAATAAAAAAAAAAAAAAGACAAACTCATTTTGTCAGTTTAGAATTAAATTAGAAAGTTCTTAAGGGTCTAGGTGCAATCTCATCTGTTTCTCTTCATATTGCTTTTGTCCTTCTCTGATTTCTAGGTTATTGTCTGTATTTTCTATTTTTCACATGTAAACTTACACTACCTTGGATGATTATTCAGTTCTTCATAGGACTGCCTTGCTTTCAGAGCTAGATTAGAAGCTGGTTGAAGGCAGGAACAATGGATTTATAAAGATGTTTCTCATAGCCACGTACCTAATTAGTAGTATTCCATCTATTTGTGGAATGAAAGAATGCAGGTCAACACAGTTTTTTTTTTTTTTTAAAGATTTTATTTATTTATTTGCCAGAGAGAGAGAGAAAGAGCAAGCACAGGCAGGCAGAGTGGCAGCGGAGGCAGAGGGAGAAGCAGGCTCCCCGACGAGCAAGGAGCCCGATGTGGGACTCGATCCCAGGACGCTGGAATCATGACCCGAGCCAAAGGCAGCCACTTAACCAACTGAGCCACCCAGGCGTCCCTCAACACAATTTTAAAGCAGTGCATGACCACCATTATATCAAGTGATTCATACCTCTTTGAAGCACTGGTGAAATCTAAAGGCAAAACTGACCTCTCCTTCATTTATCATATGATATTCTAATATCTATGTGATAGTAATTATAATTTTTTTCAGACTTGGCAAGAAAAAAAATCTTAGTTTTCTTTCATATTAACCTATAGCCTAGAATTCAGAAAATTAACCAATCAAGTGACATTACTAAAACATGCTTTAACATACACATATCATTTATTTAATTTTAAAAATGATTTTTGAGATAAATAAGGCAGTGTCCTTCTTTTACTGATGGCTATCTTTACTTATAGCATCTAGTTTGAAGATTGTGTTGGCTTTGAAAATGCCTTCAATTTTACTTTGATATTGGTGACACTATTGAAAATGATATCCTTTCTGTGAAGTCGTATTCAGAGTTGACGATTCAAATTATTTATGTATATTATCTCACATTGATACTAAACTTTGATCATCTAATAGTTGGAAGCTGATAATTTTCATAGATAATTTAGCATGTATATGCTTGTATAGAAGTGACAGTGTCTAGCATGGCCAAAGTGTAGTAACATATTTTAATATTTAAAATATCTTTTCTAAAGATTGTTGCAAAATTATACAATTTACAGAACCTTCAGAATACTTTTTGTATAATAAGCAATTTGCTTCATCTGGTATCTTTGTTATTTCTTTTGTTTTGATTTTGTTTATTAACACAGAAAAGCTTCACTGGCCTGAGCAAGAACTCGCTAAGAAGTCTGTTCTAAATGCAGAAGAGTCATTGATCATTGACAGCAAAAGAAGCATTTCACATTTATCTTCTGGGATACTAAAGGACATTTTCACAACTGGAACCAGTAGTTACAATGTCCTACTACAGAGCAAAGAGGAGAAAAAGCATCATTCACAAAAACAGTCTTCCTCTACCTACTCCAAAAGATGTAGAAAACCCAGCAAATCTCCTAGTTCTTCTCGTAGTAAAGATCTTCGCAAGATGAAAGCCCCGGTGTCTATGATGAGCAGTGGTACTTGGTATTGCCTAGAAAGGCAGCCTGGTGTCTTTGTCACTAGTTCAGTGTCGAGTCCTCTAAAGTTTACACATGATATCTCTGTTACAGGAAGCAGCATAGTACTGCCACCTAAACCCAAAAACAAAGTAAAGCGACGCCATTTCTCTGCTCTGCCAAAGCCAAAGCTGCAGCCTCAGTTGTCTAGAAGTTTTGAAAAAGGAGATGACTTTTCTGGGAAGAAATTTTGTATACTGACTGCTATAAAGCCCACCAACTTGGAGAAAGAGAAACTGAGATTCTTCAAATCTGATTATACCTACAATCCTCAGTTTGAATATGCAAACCCATCTCTGCCAAGTGTGTTAGCCAAACACAGCAATGCCTCAGACCGATTTCTTAAACAGGTAAAACTCTACTTTGGTAGTGGCGTTTCATTTCTATGTAACTAAAGCAATTACCTGCAATCTTAGAAAAAAATATGACTTTAAAAAATAGTTCAGGTATTTGTATGCAATAGTTAACTCCCCTCCAGGACATGTGAATACGTGACAGGAAATCTCCAGGTGAGTGCCATAGCCTGTATGTGAACTACTTTGCACTAGTCTGAATCTATGAAGAGTCTGTTAGATAGACTTTGTGACAGGAAGCAACTATATTTGGGAAAAGTTTCAGATTCTGGTTCCAGGCTTATTTTTAGGAGTTACATACTTGCAGTCCATTAGCCAACCCACAGATAAGTGTTGTTAGCTCACACTGTGTTTGTGTTTTCTACTTGGTTTTGAGTCTGCCTTAGATGGATCATACAGTCTTTTAGTTCCCCTGTTGTATTTCATTCCCACCTTACTTAGGCTCCAGAGGCAGTTTGGAAAGTTAGGTTGGATACTTGCCCATGAACTTTTTAATGCTTTACTGAAATTGTTCATCATCATCACATATTTCAGCACTCATTTAAAGAAGATAATGGAGTTTTAAAAATTATTTTCAAGGGTAGCAAATCATGATCTAAATGATATGAACAACTCTTTCCAAATTGCTCATTTTAGACACCACATAGTTTTGTGTGTTAACAGGGCTTAAGAAACTTTGAAATCCATTTAAATTATTGAGGGAAATTGGCTGAAGGGGGCATAGTGTTGAGATCATGCAGGTAGACCACATTTTGTTCAATTAACTTTCTATACATTTTTATAATACATGAAGTTCAGTTTGGGTTTGTGAGTGATTAGAAATCTGTTTGTAGGCTGGGTAAAACTGCATGGTTCCATTTGCCTGTGGTGTATGCCTTATTTTAACATTTTTCCTACAGTACAATTCCTGGAAGTACTTGTGGCCAGCAGATTTTTTGTTGTTAGAAATGACCTAGAATCTGATCAGTCTTTTAAAGCCATTATGTAAATAAAGCTTAAAAATTTAGGATTACAATAGTTTTAGTCTTTCTGTTTATTTTTCCTTTGTTAGAAGAAACCTTTTCATATCCTTCTCTGGATTTTTAATGAGTATTCACTTTTTTACTTAAATGTGGTGAGACTGTGTTAAACACTAATAAAAAGGTCATATTTTTCTTCCTGTTTTGGCAGTCATTTTCTGATTTTTTTTATTGTTTGGAATTTGCAATTGATTGAATAGGGCTTTCACTCATTTAAAATTTATGATAATTATAAAAATGCTATTTGCTTTTTCCACCCATTATTGCTGAAAGAGATGGCTGAGATTTACTTACCAGTGTTCTTTAATTTGGTCTCCTATCCTAACCCCGGCCAGGTGGGAAGGACATTTTCCACCATTGGATCAAAATGAATGTTCTCTCATTTCCATGGAAGACAATTAGGAAGCATCAAGAGCTCCACAGACTGAGAATTGACACTACTTGACCTATGACTTTACAATCTATTTTAACTCAATTCCAGCTTGAGGAAATAAACCTGTAGTCCGGTTTCTTGAGTATGTGGCACCAGCAGTCCTAGATGGCTGCTTCAAATGCCACCATTTGGGAGGATGCTCCCAACAAACGCCTAGTGTACTGTTCAAACCACTTTAATCAAATAAAAGAGATTCTTTAGAGCAAGCCGGCCATAAAATATGCTTAAATTCCTATTTAGCATCTCAGTGAATTATGACATGATGGCATACATCCTTCCCCTCCCTAGCTGTGAAGCAAAAGCACAGCTTCAGAGCTAGTCTCGGGTTTTAGAAACCTGCTGCACAGAGAGAGGCCAGGATAGTGAAGTCGCCTGTTGGTCTCTGGCCTCTACCCTGAAGTGGAGTCTCTAGCAGTCTCTAGCAGATCGTCTTCCTAGTGTCAAGATCTGAATCCTTCTGTGGCAGGCAATCTACACCGTTGTTGGAGAGTGAGTGACCGTGGTCCTCCAAAATGCACAGACCGGCAGAGCAATGCAAAATTTTCCATGCACAGATAAGTCTGTCAGAATAGAACCAAAGGGATGCTCAAGCTCTGGTCATTCCCAGTTGATTGTCCCATCAATGTCAAGGAGTTCCGGGGTTCAGGTTTTTATAGTCTACTTATTAGGTTCCCCAGGAGACAGTCAGGTCCTTTAGGTGGTTCACGGGATCTAGCATGGGCTGCAGGACTTGAGTATAACTTCAGGTGGAGTCTGCTGAACCCTTCCAGCCCTTTGCTAACAGCCATGGTGGCTCTCAGCTCCCCAAACCTTGAGTGTGTTTAAGCTTGACAGAAACTGAGAATATCTGTTTTCTCTGGCTCTGGACCTTTGCAGGAAAGAGTACAGCGCTTCCTGGGGGCTGAAGGGTTCTGGGATGAGAGAATGCTGGAAGCTGTTAAGGGTCAGGTGCATCCTCACCAGTGGGTCAGAAGTGGATTCTCAGCTGCACCCTTGTGCCGTAAAACTGACAGCCAGTGCACTGTCTGTCCTACTTCACAGAGGCTGACTACCTCTGTGAAACCTAGATATCAAATCCATTTGGCTTTGCACTCTGCACTTTGTTGGATAAGATTGATAGTGAGAGATGAGAAGAGTCTTCAGGGTGGTAATAAGAGTCCTTGAACTATTTTCAGTATTTCCAGCAGTCAAATGGAAATTATATATTTACATGATAAAGCCAATGGACAGCTTAAGTGATTTGTTTTCTAGCTCTGGCTGAAATCTATCTCAGTGTAGATCCAGGCTAGCTCATGCTAACTAGAAGTTCTGATTGGTAGGGTGGTATTTAATAACATTGGAGGAAAAAGTCAACTTTTGTTTGTCTAGATAAGCTAAAGGTTAGGGATTATTTTCTTATGTGTTAATAAAACTGGAGCAGTGGGGATAATTAGCACTTGGTAAATGGCGAGCATTTGTGTGAGAGAAGGCAGGTTTTGGGGTGTTGGGTAAAGACCTTGGGACAAGGCTACCCTCTGGTTGGCAAGGAAGAAAAGTTAAAGGTGGATGTGCAGAAGTTGCTGACAGAGCAGGCCTGACACTGCTGACTTTAGAAAGGTCTGCCTTGGCCTGGTGTCTGGGAACTTGATTGGTAAGGTTTTCTACACTGAAATAAAACTTCCTCTAAATGATAAGTGTAAGTTGCTGTGCTTAAACTGTGCAAATGGTGTTTATATTAGCACTGCTTTTTCTTTTGGGAGTCTGGAATTTTGGAACATGCTAGGTATAGGTGTACTTATGTACCCGCCCCCAGTAAAAGCTCTGGGCGCTGATCTGTAACAAGTTTCTTTGGTAGACCACTCTTTATGCGTTCTTAGAACTCAGTTGCGGGAGAAATTGATTGCATCCTTTGTGATTTCATTCAGAGAGGGCTCTTGGAAGCTTGCTTCTGGTTTCCTTCAGACTTTGCTGGTTGTAAAAAATGGGGAATGGTGGGCTCAAGTTGATCTCTTAAAGGCATTCAGATTGACATTCAGATTTTAGAAAAGAAGAAGAAAAAATTCTGTACTCAAAACATCTATTTGAGGGGTGCCTGGGTGGCTCAGTGGGTTAAGCCTCTGCCTTCAGCTCAGGTCATGATCTCAGGACCCAGGGATCAAGCCCCACATTGGGCTCAGCAGAAAGCCTGCTTCTCCCCATCCCCCCACCCCCCAGCCTGCCTGTCTGCCTACTTGTGATCTCTGTCTGCCAAATAAATAAATAAAATCTTTAAAACAAACAAACAAACAAAAATATCTATTTGGGCTCTTGTACTCCCTGTTGGTTTGAGATTCCTCATCAGTTTTAAGGTTTGGTTTCTATAGCTTTGTAAAGGGCCATTGTTTTACACAGTTCTAGGGGGGACTGTTCACAAATTGAACAGTCCTGGGCCCTACATTTATACAAAGGTTAACATTTACCATAAGCATGGGGTTCTTTGCCATCATAGTACTTCTATAATAGTTTTCAGTTGTATGATATTTGTACAGAACATCAAGGAAATTAAGTGTATGCTAAGTTAGAAATTTTGCATTAAGGGTAGCTGGGAAAGAGTGAACAAAAACATATTTCTTCTCCATATACTCGTATTATTATGAAATTGCTGACACTGTCTTTTTTTTTTTTTTTTTTTAAGGACCCTTACTCCTCTGTTATTCCATTAATATTGCTTTGAAATTTAAGGACAAAGTCACATGAACATCAGTGTATGGTAGATTACTGGTATTGCTAGGTTACTTAATACTTGCTTGTTACTCTGTTTGCTTAGTACTTTATACCTATTACCATCTTTAGTTCCTCACATGAGGTGCAATACTTAGAGTTTTGCCAGTTGAAAAAACTGATCTAAAGAAATGAAGTAACTTTTCCTGCGGTCACATATAGTAAATAGCAGAACCAGGAGTCTGTTCGAAGTACTACTGTTTTCCACATAATAGCATGTTGGCATACTAGCTCTCAGAGTCCATGAAACAAATATGAATGCTTCCACCATGGCCTGTTTCAAGCAATGGAATATCAACTGGCTTGCAAATTAATAAAAACTCAGTGAGTTCTCACAAGCCAATATGATAAGGCTCCAGCATACTACTGTTTCACACAACGTGGTTTTAGCCTGGCTTTTCCAAACCCTGATGCCACCACTTCCTGCACCCAAAAAGCACCAGATGAAAAGATCCTCTCATTTTGCTGGCAAGGATCCATGCCTCTGGCATGAGTTTATTATAGGGACATTGAGGATTTTTTTTTCTCTTTATGGTAAACCTATGAAATAATGATTATTACTGTTTTGGGGGGGAAGCTGTAAAACAAAAATATCTCCCTATAAGGGCACTTTTCAGTTATGGCTTCAGTCTCAACTCAGTACACTGGTAATTAGTCCCTTAGGAAGACTTTCAAGGTCAAAATTGGCTCCTCATCTGTAAACTGAATGAAGTTTCCCCAGAAAGACTATTCCACATTATTTCTCTCTTCTTGCCTCTGTGACTATTAAGAATCAAAGCAGAAGCATCCCTTCCATTAAAGCTCCCAAGGTATATACGTTTTCTCTTTTAGAACTATCCTAACTTGTATTTCATTTATTCCCTTTCTGTTTGATGTGGAGTACACACAATCCAGAACTGACAACTGTTAAAGTAATTAAAATGAAACAAAATAATTGAAAATAGTTTTCAGAAATTTCTTCTACAATGACACTGTGTATCCAGTGTCTTCCTGTTTCTAAGATTTTATATTTTTCAAAATAACTCTTTGTAAAGATAGATTTTTTAAAAAAGATTTATTAGAGCAACAGAGCATGGAGGGAAGGGCAGAAGGAGAGGGGGAGAGAATCGCAGTAGACTCCATGTTGAGTGCAGCACCCAACACGAGGCTCAGTCTTGTGTGCCTGAGATCTGAGGTCTGAGATCATGACCTGAGCCAACCAAGAGTCAGATGTTCAACTACCTGTGCCACCCAGGTGCCCCAGTAGTTAGTTTTTTATTACCCATGTTAATGGAAGGAAGCATTTATATGAATTAGCTAAAGTAGGAAGATACTCCTTCTCTCTCTCTGTTGAATTGTTCTCATCAAAGCAGCCACCTTTTCTTTCCTGCTGGGACAGTGCTCTACCAGCCATGAGTAATTCATTAGAATCAGTAGTAAGGGGGCGCCTGGGTGGCTCAGTGGGTTAAGCCGCTGCCTTCGGCTCGGGTCATGATCTCAGGGTCCTGGGATTGAGCCCCGCATCGGGCTCTCTGCTCAGCGGGGAGCCTGCTTCCCTCTCTCTCTCTCTCTGTCTGCCTCTCTGCCTGCTTGTGATCTCTGTCTGTCAAATAAATAAATAAAATCTTTAAAAAAAAAAAAAAAAAGAATCAGTAGTAAGTAATAAACACAGTAATAGAAAAAGCCTCAAGCTGGGGCATGAAATGGAGATTATAGAAGGAAATGATGCTTAAAATCAAACATCTAAGTAAAAATAAAGCCCTGAATTGATGTATAAAGAAAGTTTTTGAATTTTGATTTAGTTCTAGACATCTTGCATTATAACCTCTGGGGGAAAAATGCAATTAGGAAAGATGCAAGGTTAAATATTGAGGATTGTTAGTATGGATGAAGAACAGATGTTGAAGGCTTGTAGTTACTAGAAGAAATGTGCAGATACATTTGCAAAATATTGTTATGTCAAAAACATACAATAAAACATTTTCATCAGGTCTCCATTGTAGGATAACGAAGTACTCCATAAATGTGTACTTGTTAATCTTTATAATATCTTAAAACCTAACCCTCTCAACCAATAACAAAATGGATTTTAGCTGTTTACAGAAATTGCTATCTTAAATATGAGTTTTGTCAGACATTTAAATGTAACTAAGAAATTAGAGAATTGCCTTCTTTTAAAAATAGTCTTTGAGGGGCGCCTGGGTGGCTCAGTGGGTTAAATAAAGCCTCTTCCTTCGGCTCGGGTCATGATCCCAGGGTCCTGGGATCGAGCCCCGCATTGGGCTCTCTGCTCAGTGGGGAGCCTGCTTCCTCCTCTCTCTCTCTCTGCCTGCCTCTCCGCCTACTTGTGATCTCTGTCTGTCACATAAATAAATAAAATCTTTAAAAAAGTAAAAATAAAAATGGTTTTTGATTTGGGGTTGATTTGTAAGAATCTTGCTCTATAGGAGAGAGAAGGCTCAATCTCTGATGTTTTCTTTGCACATCGTGATGCAGAATGAGTATATTTTTATTTTTATTCCCAGACTTCATACTCATGTAAATATTACAGTTTCTGCTTCATTTCCCCCACATACATATTGAGGGAAATAAACTAAATGATTATTGAGAACTGTTTCTAGGACAACACAAATCTCTCTCATTTGAGACCTGAAAATACTGTAGCTAATTAAATCAAGATTCTGTGTCATGTCACATTGTATATCTAAGTTGCGTCATTTATTTTGTAAAAACATTTAGGTCTTCTTCCAATTGCATATTAATCACAGAATGGCTCAGTTTTTACCAGCTTTGTTAACTGAAAGTTCCTTTTATTTCAGATAACAGTGCTTTAGTACATCATAATCGGCAAGTGATTTAGTTTGTTAAAACTATTTCTAAGGGTGCCTGGGTGGATCCGTCAGTTGAGTGTCCAACTCTTGATTTCAGCTCAGGTCTTGATCTGAGTCATGAGTTCAGGCCCCATGTTGGGCTCCATGCTGGGCATGGAGCTTGCTTGAAACAAACCACAAAAAATGAATTTTCTAAATAAGTGAAATTTGGTTTTTAAGTATAAGAACCTAAGATTTAACGATTCCAGTGCAGTTCTTTCTATAGTGCATATTCAATTTGACAGCTCAGGAGAATGCTTTTCAAACTTTTCTAAGACTGTAACCGAATAGCAGAGGTGTAAAGAGAATAATCCAGGAAATCAGGAGCAAATCTATGTTTTATCTTAAATTCATGTGGATTTTACATTATACTTTGTAATGTATCTTTATGCTAACATAGAAAGACATAAATTGCTTATCTTCAGGTAAATGTTGGCTGCTAATTCAATTAAAGAAAGACTGTCTAGACCGAAAAAACCTATTTGATATGGGCCACATTTACCCGTTGGGTTGCTGGTTCATCACCTGTGTTTTGCCAGATCTGTTAAATATAAGCTCTATTGTATTGGGAGCTATGGTTAGCGTAACATAAAGACTTTTGGGTGTGGTCCTCAGACAACAATGTCATATGAATGGAATTGATAATTCATTGTTATATTAAAACTCATGCATTAAAGTAAATATTATATCATGTTCTAAATCAAGACAAATATTTATTCTCCTTTTTTGATAGAAGCAACCTAAATGGAAATCAGACTCCCTCGCTGTTGGCAGGATGTCTTGATATAATATTTCTTTAAGCCTAAGTTTTCTTTTTTTTTAGAAGATTTTATTTATTTATTTGACAGAGAAAGAGAGATCACAAGTAGGCAGAGAGGCAGGCAGATGTGGGGGGGGGGGAAGCAGGCTCCCTGCTGAGCAGAGAGCCCGATGTGGGGCTCGATCCCAGGACCCTGGGATCATGACCTGACCCAAAGACAGAGGCTTTAACCTACTGACCCACCCAGGCGCCCCTAGGCCTAAGTTTTAATTGTATACTGACACTGAAGGTGCTCTATCTTGGTAGACCCCCAAGTTCAGATTTAAAAAAGGAAAGGAAAAAACAAGTCTCCTTTAAATTAGACCTCTCCTGGGGCACCTGGGTAGCTCATTCGTTAAGTGCCTCCGGCTCAGGTCATGATCTTGGGGTCCTGGGATCAAGCCGGGAGCCTGCTTCACCCTCTCCCACTCTCCCTGCTTGTGTTCCCTCTCTCACTGTCTCTCTATGTTAAATAAATAAAATCAACCAATAAATCAATAAATTAGACCTCTCCTTCATGACACAGTTTTCTGTTTAGAAAATCACAGACCTTTCACCGATAGCCGAAAGTTATGAATTTTTTTTTTAAAGATTGAATTTAGTATGGTCTGTATTAGATTGGAGAAGTTTTTTTTAATTAATTAACTTATTCATTCATGAGAGACCGAGAAAGGCAGAGGGAGAGGCAGGCTCTCCAGGGAGTAGGGAGCCCAATGCAGGACTCGGTCCCAACTCCCTGGATCATGACCTGAGCCAAATGCAGACCTCTAACCACCTGAGCCATTCAGGTGCCCAAAGTGGGATCATTTCTTAATCATTTTTTTAAAAGATTTTTATTTATTTATTTGACAGAGAGAGTGAGAGACACAGGCAGAACAGCAGAGGGAAAGGGAGAAGCAGTCTCCCCACTGAGCAGGGAGCCCAATGCGGGGCTCCATCCCAGGACCCTGGGATCATGACCTGAGCTGAAGGTGGTTGCTTAACCAACTGAGCCATGCAGGTGCCCCCTTAATCATTTCTTATATTCAGAGATGGAAATATCCCATCAGATCTTATGTCTTTGGAAGAAGTTATGACCTTGATTACTTAAAGAGCATTTTGTTGATTTGCCTTTGAAAATTTGCCTAACATGCATTCTTAGGTTGTTAACAAGGTCTTTGCTACAGAATAGCTTGAATATCTGCTTTATCCTGGTAGGTGGTAAAAGAGTCTTTGTTACTAGACTGTTTATAAATATCTTATCCTGGTAGCAGTTACAGTCTGATACACTCAACCGTTGTATACATCCAGACTACCCCCAATCCTGTTGACACAAACATGCAAAGGGGGTGGAGAGAAGGTGGCTGCAGGAGGCATCTTTCATTGTCCTACTGTGTTCTTACACGTTTCCTTCATTGACATTAGATTCAGTGTCTCAGACCTATTTATTTCCTGGGTTCTGCATATGTAGAATATAATTTTTGGAAATACTTTTATTATTATCTGATCATATTCTATAGTCTATTTTATAGAATACTGAATTATATGTTTGCAAAAGTATTTGCTTCAGTCTCCCCTGCTCTCCATACTGCATTAGTGTCTATTTCTACGATACAATTCTGATGTCATTTGCCTTCCTGAAAACCGTCATGGCTCCTCCATTCTGTAGCATGGCCTATTGGTCTTTCAACTTTCATGATCTGGTTTGTGCTCACATTTGCAAGTCAACTCTGTACCACAGCTGTATGTGTCTTGGGCTAAGTATCATAGCATTTATCATACTGTTATTCACAAATTTTGTTTTTTGGGGTTTTTTTTTTTTTTTTTGTCCTCACCACTGTACTGATTGATAAAAAGTGTATTTTATTTATTTCAGCTATTCCCAGAATCTAGCACGGTTCCTGTGAGTCTCCTGATGCCTCTTCAACCTAGAAACTCTGTATTTCACTTTCTTTACTTTGTATATGCTTTTGACTCCATTCTTATCGCCTGGATAAGATGATAATTCTTATCGTCTGTTTCCTCTAGTGCCCATTTTTATTTACTTTTCCCTATAATCTCACAATACATATACTTCAACAGAGTATCACTAAAGTATGTTGATTTATATGTCTTCTCTGCCAGTCCAATGGTTAGGCAGGGATTTAGAGTCTAAAATATAAAAATGAAAAAAAGTGTCAGTGATTAGAGTTGCTTGCCTGGCTCTGTCATAGAGCATGCAACTCTTTTTTAAAAAAATTTATTTACTTGAGAGCCCAAGCAGCAGGGTGAGGGGGAGGAGGGGAGAGAGAGGAACACTCTCCACTGAGCAGGGAGCCCCCACACAGGGTTCGATCTCGAGACCTGGGATCATGACCTAAGCTGAAGGCAGACACTTAACCAGCTGAGCCACCTAGGCATCCCTAGAGCCTGCAACTCTTCATCTCAGGGTTGTCAGTTCAAGCTCCATGTTGGGTGTAGAGATTACTTAAAATCTTTAAAAAGAAAAAAAAAAAAGTACCAGTGATTAGCACAAAGATGATGAATGAATGGTCTTTATTGATAGTATTCGGGAAATTTAGCAATGTACTTTTCAAACAGTGAATTTGTATTTGTAGCCCAAGGGTCAGATTTAACCTGAATGTATGTTTTTGGGAGATGAGCATCATTTTTTTTAAACCATTGGAATATAAAGATGCTCTTCTGTTGCTTCTCCCACATGTTATACTCAGTGGCTTTACACAGTGGTTACTGCTTGCAGCTGAAGCATCTGAGTATATGACTGCTGCTGTAGTCGCCCACCAGTTTCTGGTTATTGTACCTTAAATGGAGGCCTAAAGATCTGATTGAGTAATCCAAATCTTACTTATTTTTTTTTCAGATTTTATTTATTTATTTGACAGAGAGATAGCACAAGTAGGCAGAGTGGCAGGCAGAGGGAGAGGGAGAAGCAGGCTCCCCGCTGAGCAGGGAGCCTGTTGTGGGGCTTGATCCCAGGACCCTGGGATCATGACCTGAGCCGAAGGCAGAGGCTTAACCCACTGAGCCACCCACGCGCCCCCAAATCTTACTTATTTTGCTGCCAAGAAGCAGCAGCTACCATTAAAAAACATTCAACATTTGGAATTTTGCTTTTTATTCTAAGAATCTGAAAGTGTGTGTGTGTGTGTGTGCGTGCACACGCGTGTGTACACCTCATGCTTATCTGCAAATTGATCTGAGGGATACTGCATGAGAAAGAGGGTCATATAAGTCGGAAAACACAAAATACTATATTCATCCCTAAGATTCACTACACAAAGGGTTATAATAAAAGCTTGGAAGAGTCTTGTTTAACTTTATTTAATCCAGTATTTCCCAGTATTTCATATTTGGCTATGAAATCTTTTTAAAAATGATATCTTGTTAACCATTTTTCCATAAGAAACAGTTTGGAAAATACTGGCTTAAAGGAAAGGACTATGTGATCTCCCAGGAGATTATTCAGTATTTGGATAGATGGTGGGGGAAGAATTCTAGAAGTTAGAATTTACTAAAAAGAAGAGTAATGAAGGGAGGGTGGGGACTGGATGGAGGTCAAATCAGTTACCTTAACTTCTAAAATTAAAACCCATCTGTCTTTTGCTAACACTATATACAGTCATATGAGAAATAGATTACAAAAACACATTCACAGTCTCTCTCTTTTCCTCCCTCCTCCCTCTTTCTCAGTGTTGTCTCTATCTCTAATTTCATCCTCACAACACCTCTTTGAGGTAAACAGGGCAAAGATTTTCATCTCCATTTTGCCAGTGAAGAAACTAAACCTGAGAAAGGTAATAATGACATACCCAAGATCACACACTTAGTAAATGGTAGACCATTAATGTAAAACCAGATCTGATGACTTCTAGTGTTTCCACGATATTCCCCCTGACTCATTAGTGTCCCTGTTGAATATAGTTTTTCACTGAGTGAAAACCACATTTGGGAAGGGAGATAGTTCTTAGCACAGGACTGGTGAAGTAGCTCACGGTTGATGGTCAGATTTCCAAACTGCTAAACAGTAAACAAGTATTAGTAAATTAACCAAAAGCAGTCATTTACTAAAATGTTGAGATTTTTCAGAAAGTTTGTTAAATTATCCAAGATAATGCTGAAAGTTTTATGTAGAGATTTTATTTTCTGGATTTGTGGTTCAAATGTTACATTATGCTATTTGACTATTCTTTTATAACAGCTTTATTAGAATTCACATGACATTCAGTTCACCCATCTAAAGTGTACAGTTGAGTGACTGTCAATGTATTTAGAGTTATTAATCCATCACCACTATCAAATGTGAGGGTATCATCACCTCCGAAAAGAAACCTTATGCTTATTGGAAAATACCATTGCCTGTCAATCTCTCAGCCCTAGGCAACTGCTGGTTTACTTTCTCTGTACAGATTTGCCTATTCTGGATGTTTTGTATAAATAGACTCATATAATGCGATTCTTTGTAATTAGCTCCTCTTACTTAATGTAATGTTTTCAGGTTTGATCCATGTCATAGAATGTATTGAGTACTTTTTGTTGTTGAATAATATTCCATGTTTATGTGTATATTACATTTTATTTATCCAGTCATTAGTTGATAGACATTTGGGTTGTTTCTACTTTGTGGGTATTACAAATAATGTTGCTATGAACATTTGTTTACAAACTTTGTGTGGACATATGTTTTTAATTATTTTGGGTAGAAGATCATGGTAATTGGTCATATGATAGTAGATCATATAGTAGTGGGTCATATGGGAACTCTAAGCTTATTAGCTTTTTGAGGAAGCCTGTTGTCCAAAATGACTGCACCATTTTACATTCCCATCAGCAGTATAAAAGAGTTCTAATCTCTCCATATCCTCATCAACTCTTGTTTTGTTTTTCTTTCTGTTTTGATAGCCATTTTAGTGAATGTGAAGTGGTATATCATTGTGGTTTTGATTCGTGTTTCTCTGGGGACTAATGATGTTGAACATTTTTTGTGTGTGCTTATCAGCCATTGTATATATTCCTTGGAGACTGTTTATTCAGATCTTTTGCTTATTTTTTAATTGGGTTATTTGTGTTTTTATTACTGAGTTGTAGGAGTTCTTTTTTCTTTTTAAGATTTTTTAAATTTATTTAGAGAAACTCTGAGAGCAGGGGGAAGGACAGAGGAAGAGAGAGAATCTGAAGCAGACTGCATTGAGTGGGCAGCTCAATGTGGGGCTCGATCTCAGGACCCTGAGATCATGACCTGGGCTGAAATTAAGAGTCAGATGCTTAACCAACTAAGCTACCCAGATTGCTTGAGTTGTAGGAGTTCTTTATATATTCTAGCCATGAGTCCTTATCAGATAAGAAATTTGCAAACATTTCCTTCCATTCTGTGGGTTGTCTGTTCACTTTCATGATAATTCCTGTGAAGCACAAAAATTTTCTAATTTTTTTATTTGTTATTATTTAATTTTTTAAATTATGTTAGTCACCATACAGTACTTCATTAGTTTTTGATGTAATGTTCCATGATTCATTGCAGTGAGTCCTGGGTGTTATACGCAGACAATAAATCATGGAACTGTGAATCAGAAGTTACAATTTTGATGAAGTCCAGCTTACCTATTTGTTGTTTGTATTTTTGGTGTCATATCTAAGAAACCATTACCTAATCCAAGGTCATGGAGATTTATGCCTGTGCTTTCTTCAGAGACTTTTATTTATTTACGTGAGAGAGAGAGAGAGACAATGAGAGAGAGCATGAGAGGGGGAGAAGCAGACTTCCCTTGGAGCTGAGACCCTGAAGCGAAACTCGATCCCGAGATTCCGGGATCGTGACCTGAGCCGAAGGCAGTAGCTTAACCAACTGAGCCACCCAGGTGCCCAGCCTGTGCTTTCTTCAAAGAGTCTTATAGCTTTAGCTCTTAAATTTAGATCTTTGATTCAATTTGAGTTAGTTTTTGTATATGATATAAGGTAGGGGTCCAACTTTCTTATATATACAGCTATCCAGTTGTCTCAGCACCATTTGTTGAAAAGAATTTGATTACTCCTTTTGTGTGTGTGTGTGTGTGTGTGTGTATGTGTGTGTAAAATATCTCTTATTTTATTTACTTTTATTTTAATTCCAGTGTTGTTAACATACAATGTTGTATTAGATATAGTGTTGTATACAATATAGTGATTCAACAATTTCATATATTTCTTAGTGTTCATCAAGGTAAGTGTGCTCTTAATCCCATTCACCTATTTCACCCTTCCCTCACAAACTGCCCTCACAACCTCTAGTAACCTGCTGTTTATTCTCTATAGTTAAAAGTCTGTTTTTTGGTTTGCCTTTTTTTCCCCTTTGTTCATCTGTTTTGTTTCTTAAATTCCACATATGAGTGAAATCGTATGGTATTTGTCTTTCTTGACTGGCTTCACTTAGCATTATACTTGGTAGAACCATACATGTTGTTAAAATGACAAGATTTCATTCTTTTTTATAGCTGAGTAATATTCAATTATATGTATGTGTGTGTATGCGGATGTATGCACAAATGTGCACACACATATGTATATGAACTTAAGCTGCTAAGCTTTTACTCTGTCATCTTCCTTTGATTACACTCTTCTTATTTTCATAGAGGAGAATAAGAGTGCTTCAGGGTCATGGGATGGCAGCGCTATAATAGCATTATGAAGAAGGTTGCTGTTCTCTTTTATGTAACATTATAAATGACATCCAGATCAGGGAACAGATAGGACCATTTCCTTCATGCTGAACAATGACTCATTTTGTATTTACTTCCTCTTTGTACTAGGTTTGAGCTCTCTGAAAATTAGTTTTGATGCCTCTAAGATACACAAAATTTTAAAATATCCTCTTACAAAAAGGAAGGATTCAGAAATAATTGTTATGAGCAGAGATCATGTATTGATTGATAATTTAGTAAAAAAGTATGGTTTTTGTTCCAGTTTTTTGGAAGGCAAAAGTATGTTTGGTGGCCAGTTTCAGCCATTTTTAGAAAAAAATATTATCCTACCTAATACTGTTTCTGTGGGACTCGGGTAGATTTTATTATATATGTCATTTTCTTTTTGTTTTTTTTTATAATTATTTTTTTTTAAGATTTTATTTATTTATCTGACAGAGATCACAGGTAGGCAGACAGGCAAGCAGAGAGAGAGGAGGAAGCAGGCTCCCCGCTGAGCAGAAAGCCCGATGCGGGGCTCAATCCCAGGACCCTGGGATCATGACCTGAGCCGAAGGCAGAGGCTTTAACCCACTGAGCCACCCAGGCGCCCCTCTTTTTGTTTTTTTAATAACAAAACAAAGCTTATTTATTTATTTTTAAATTTAATTTTTAAATTTAATTTTTTCAGTGTTCCAAGATTCATTGATTATGCACCACACCCAGTGCTTCATGCAATACGTGCCCTCCTTAGTACCCACCACTAGGCTCACCCATCTCCCCACACCCTTTCCTTCCAAAACCCTCAGTTTGTTTCTCAGAGTCCACAGTCTCTCATGGTTTGTCTCCCCCCCCTGCAATTCCCCCAATTCACTTTTCCTTTCCTTATCCTAATGTTCTCCATGTTATTCCTTATGCTCCACAAGTAAGTGAAACCATATGATAATTGACTTTCTCTGCTTGACTTATTTCACTCAGCATAATCTCCTCCAGTTCTGTCCATGTTGATAAAAAAAAGTTGGGTATTCATCCTTTCTGATGGAGGCCTAATATTCCATTGTATATATGGACCATATATTCTTTATCCATTCATTTGTTGAAGGGCATCTTGGCTCTTTGCACAGTTTGGCAATTGTGGCCATTGCTGCTATGAACATTGGGGTACATATGGCCCTTCTTTTCACTACATCTGTATCTTTGGGGTAGATACCCAGTAGTACAATTGCAGGGTCATAGGGTAGCTTTATTTTTAATTTCTTAAGGAATCTCCACACTGTTCTCCAAAGTGGCTGCACCAACTTGCATTCCCACCAATAGTGTAAGAGGGTTCCCCTTTTTCAACATCCTCTCCAACACTTGTTGTTTACTGTCTTATTAATTATGGCCATTCTAATTGGTGTAAGGTGGTATCTCAGTGTGGTTTTGATTTGAATTTTCCTGATGGCTAGTGATGATGAGCATTTTTTCATGTGTCTGTTGGCCATTTGTATGTCTTCACTGGAGAAGTGTCTGTTCATGTCTTCCACCCATTTTTTTTTTTTTTTTTGATGTGATTGTATGTTTTTTGAGTGTTGACTTTGAGGAATTCTTTATAGATCTTGGATATCAGCCCTTTGTCTTTAGTGTTATTTGTGAATATCTTCTCCCATTCCGTGGGTTGCCTCTTTGTTTTGTTGACTGTTTCCTTTGCTGTGCAAAAGCTTCTTATCTTGATGATGTCCCAAAAGTTCATTTTTGCTTTTGTTTCCTTTACCTTTGGAGACATGTCTTGAAAGAAGTTGCTGTGGCCAGTTTCGAAGAGGTTACTGCCTATGTTCTCCTCTAGGATTTTGATAGATTCCTGCTATCAGGAATCTTTTATCCATTTCGAGTTTATCTTTTGTGTATGGTGTAAGGGAATGGTCAAGTTTCATTCTTCTATACATAGCTGTCCAGTTTACCCAGCACCATTTATTGAAGAGACTGTCTTTTTTCCACTGGATATTTTTTCCTGCTTTGTTGAAAATTATTTGACCATGGACTTGCGGGTCCATATCTGGGCTCTCTAGTCTATGTGTCTGGTTTTTTAAAATTATTTTTATAAACATATAATGTATTATTTGCCTCGGGGACAGGTCTGTGAATCATCAGGCTTACACATTTCACAGAACTCACCATAGCACATACCCTCCCCAATATCCATAACCCAACCATCCTATCCCTAATCCCCAACCCCCCAGCAACCCTCAGTTTGTTTTGTGAAAGTAAGAGTCTCTTATAGTTTGTCTCCCTCCTGGTCCTATCTTTTTTCATTTTTCCATTCCTTACCCCCATAACCCACCAGCCCTGCCTCTCAAATTCCTCATATCAGGGAGATCATGTGATAATTGTCTTTCTCTGATTGACTTATTTCTCTCAGCATAATACCCTCTAGTTCCATCTACGTCATTGCAAATGGCAAGGTTTCATTTCTTTTGATGGCTGCATAGTATTCCATTGCATATATACCACATCTTTATCCATTCATCTGTTGATGGACATCTAGGTTCTTTCCATAGTTGGGCTATTGTGGACATTGCTGCTATAAACATTCGGGTGCATGTGCCCCTTCAGATCACTACATTTGTATCTTTAGGGTAAATACCCAGTAGTGCGATTGCTGGGTCATAGGGTAGCTCTATTTTCAACTTTTTGAGGAACCTCCATGCTGTTTTCCAGAGTAGTTGCACCAGCTTGCATCCCTGCCAACAGTGTAGGAGTGTTCCCCTTTCTCCGCATCCTCTTCAGCATCAGTTGTTTCCTGACTTGTTAATTTTAACCATTCTGACTGGTGTGAGGTGGTATTTCATTGTGGTTTTGATTTGTATTTTCCCTGATGCCCAGTGATGTTGAGCATTTTTCATGTGTTGTTGGCCATCTGGATGTCTTTGCAGCAATGTCTGTTCATGTCCTCTGCCCATTTCTTGATTGGATTATTTATTCTTTGGGTGTTGAGTTTGATAGTCTTTATAGATTTTGGATACTAACCTTTAATCTGATATGTGGTTTGCAAATGTCTTCTCCCATTCTGTCAGTTGTCTTTTGGTTTTGTTGACTGTTTCCTTTGCTGTGCAAAAGCTTTCGCTATTGATGAAGTCCCAGTAGTTCATTTTTGCCCTTGCTTCCCTTGCCTTTGGTGATGTTTCTAGGAAGAAGTTGCAGTTGAGGTCGAAGAGGTTGCTGCCTATGTTCTTCTCAAGGATTTTGATGGATTCCTGTCTCACATTGAGGTCTTTCATCCATTTTGAGTCTATTTTTGTGTGTGGTGTAAGGAAGTTGTCCAGTTTCATTCTTCTGCATGTGGCTGTCCAATTTTCCCAACACCATTTGTTGAAGAGACTGTCTTTTTTCCATTGGACATTCTTTCCTGCTTTGTCAAAGACTAGTTGACCAGAGTTGAGGGCTTATTTCTGGGCTCTCTACTCTGCTCCATTGATATATGTGTCTGTTTTTGTGCCAGTACCATCCTGTCTTGATGATGACAGCTTTGTAATAGAGCTTGAAGTCTGGAATTGTGATGTCATCAACTTTGGCTTTCTTTTTTTTTTTTTAAGATTTTATTTATCTGACAGACAGAGATCAGAAGTAGGCAGAGAGGCAGGCAGAGAGAGAGGAGGGAGCAGGCTCCCTGCTGAGCAGAGAACCCTATGTGGGGCTCTATCCCAGGACCCTGAGATCATGACATGAGCTGAAGGCAGAGGCTTTAACCCACTGAGCCACCGAGGTTCCCCTTTGGCTTTCTTTTTCAACCTTCCTCTGGCTATTCAGGTTTTTTCTGGTTCCATATAAATTTTTAGGATTATTTGTTCCATTTCTGTGAAAAAAATGGATGGTATTTTGATAAGGATTGCATTAAATGTGTAGATTGCTTTAGGTAGCATGACATTTTCACAATATTTGTTCTTCCAATCCATGAGCATGGAATGTTTTTCCATTTCTTTGTGTCTTCCTCAATTTCTTTCATGAGTTCTTTATAGTTTTCTAAGTACAGATTCTTTGTCTCTTTGATTAGGTTTATTCCTAGGTATCTTATTGTTTTAGGTGCAGTTGTAAATGGGATCGACTCCTTAATTTCTCTTTCTTCTGTCTTGTTGTTGGTGTAGAGAAATGCAACTGATTTCTGTGCATTGATTTTATATCCTGACACTTTACTGAATTCCTGTGTGAGTTCTAGCAGTTTTGGAGTGGAGTCTTTTGGGTTTTCCACATAAAGTATCATATCATCTGCAAGAGTGAGAGTTTGACTTCTTCTTTGCCCATTCAGATGCCTTTAATTTCTTTTTATTGTCTGATTGCTGAGGCTAGAACTTCTAGTACTATATTGAATAGCAGTGGTGATAGTGGACATCCCTGCTGTGTTCCTGATCTTAGCGGAAAAGCTCTCAGGTTTTCCCCATTGAGTTGATATTTGCTGTGGGTTTTTCATAGATGGTTTTGATGATATTGAGGAATGTATCCTCTGTCCCTACACTTTGAAGAGTTTTGATCAAGAAAGGATACTGTACTTCATCAAATGCTTTTTCACCATATATTGAGAGTATCATATGGTTCTTGTTCTTTCTTTTATTAATTATTAATGTATTGTATCACACTGGTTGACTTGCGGATATTGAACCAACCTTGCAAGCCCAGGAGTGAATCTCACTTGGTCACGGTAATTAATCCTTTTAATGTACTTTTGGATCCTATTGGCTAGTATTTTGGTCAGAATTTTCCCATCTGTGTTCATCAAGGATCTTGGTCTGTAATTCTCCTTTTTGGTTGGGTCTTTGTCTGGTTCTGGAATCAAGGTAATGCTGGCCTCATAAAATGAGTTTGGAAGTTTTCCTTCCATTTCTGTTTCTTTTGGAACAATTTCAGGAGAATAGGTATTCTTCTTTAAATGTTTGGTAGAATTCCCCTGGGAAGCCATCTGGCACTGGGCTCTTATTTTCTGGGAGATTTTTGATGACTGCTTCAATCTCCTTACTGGTTATGGGTCTGTTCAGGTTTTCTATTTCTTCCTGGTTCAGTTGTGGTAGTTTATATGTCTCTAGGAATGCCTCCATTTCTTCCAGATTGTCAAATTTGCTGGCATATAGTTGCTCATGATTTGTTCTTAAAATTGTTCGTATTTCTTTGGTGTTTGTTGTGATCTCTCCTTCATCATTCATGATTTGATTTATTTGGGTCCTTTTTTCTTTTTGATAAGTCTGGCCAGGGGTTTATCAGTCTTATTAATTCTTTCAAAGAACCAGCTCCTAGTTTCCTTAATTTGTTCTACTGGGTTTTTTTTGTTGTTGTTGTTTCTATTTCATTGATTTCTGCTCTGATATTTATTATTTCTCTTCCCCTGCTGGGTTTAGGCTTTCTTTGCTCTTCTTCCTCCAGCTCCTTTAGGTATAGGGTTAGGTTGTGTACTTGACATCTTTCTTGTTTCTGGAGAAAGGCTTGTATAGCTATATACTTTCCTCTCAGGACCGCCTTTACTGTATCCCACAGATTTTGAACAGTTGTGTTTTCATTATCTTTTGTTTCCATGAATTTTTTAAATTCTTCTTTAATTTCCTGGTTGACCCATTCATTCTTTAGTAGGATGCTCATTAGCCTCTATGTATTTAAGTTCTTTCCAACTTTCCTTTTGTGATTGAGTTCTAGCTTCAGAGCATTGTGGCCGAAAATACGCAGGGAATGATCCCAATCTTTTGGTACCAGTTGAGACCAGGATTTGTAACCCAGGATGTGATCTATTCTGGAGAAGGTTCCACACACACTAGAGAAGAATGTGTATTCTGTTGCTTTGGGATGGAATGTTCTGAATATATCTGTGATGTCCATCTGGTCCAGTGTGTCATTTAAGGCCTTTATTTCCTTGTTGGTCTTTTGCTTGGATGATCTGTCCATTTCAGTGAGGGGAATGTTAATGTCCCCTACTATTACTGTATTATTGTCGATGTGTTTCTCTGATTTTGTTATTAGTTGGTTTATATAGTTGGCTGTTCCCATGTTAGGGGCGTAGATATTTAAAATTTTTAGATCTTCTTGTTGGACAGACCATTTGAGTATGATATAGTGTCCTTCCTCATCTCTTATCTTAGTCTTTGGCTTAAAATCTAATTTATCTGATAAAAGGATTGCCACCCCAGCTTTCTTTTGATGTCCATTAGCATGGTAAATTGTTTTGCACCCCCTCACTTTAAATTTGGAGGTGTCTTCGGGTCTAAAGTGAGTTTCTTGCAGACAGTATATTGATAGGTTTTGGATTTTTATCCATTCTGATACCCTGTGTCTTTTGATTGGGACATTTAGCCCATTTACATTCAGGGTAACTATTGAAAGATATGAATTTAGTGCCATTGTAATGCCTGTAAGGTGACTGTTACTGTATATTGCCTCTGTTCCTTTCTGGCCTACTACTTTTAGGCTCTCTCTTTGCTTAGAGGACCCCTTTCAATATTTCCCGTAGGCCTGGTTTGGTGTTTGCAAATTCTTTTAAATATTGTTTGTCCTGGAAGCTTTTTATCTCCTTCTATTTTCAATGATAGCTAGCTGGATATAGTATTCTTGGCTGCATATTTTTCTCATTTAGTGCTCTGAATATATCATGACAGTTCTTTCTGACCTGCCAGGTCTCTGTGGATGAGTCTGCTGTCAATCTAATATTTCTACTGTTACATGTTACAGACTTCTTGTTTTGAGCTGCTTTCAGGATTTTCTCTTTGTCACTAAGACTTGTAAATTTTACTGTTAGATGATGAGGTGTGAACCTATTTTTAATTGATTTTGAGGAGGGTTCTCTGTGCCTCCTGGATTTTTTTTTTTTTTTTTTTTTTTTTGAGAGAGAGATACAGTGAGAGAGCGCATGAGCGAGGAGGTCAGAGGGAGAAGCAGACTCCCTGTGGAGCTGGGAGCCCGATGCGGGACTTGATCCGGGACTCCAGGATCATGACCTGAGCCAAAGACAGTCGCTTAACCAACTGAGCCGCCCAGGCGCCCGCCTCCTGGATTTTGATGCTTGTTCCCTTTGCCATATTAGGGAAGTTCTCTACTATAATTTGCTCCCATATATCTTCTGCCCCTCCTCTCTCTCTCTCTCTCTTCTTCCTTTGGGATCCCATTATTCTAATATTGTTTCATCTTATGGTATCACTTAGCTCTCGAATTCTCCCCTCGTGATCTAGTAGTAGTTTGTCTCTCTTTTGCTCAGTTTCTTTATTCTCTGTCATTTGGTGTTCTATATCACTAATTCTTTCTTCTGCCTCATTTATCCTAGCAGTAAGAGCCTCCATTTTTTATTGAACCTCATTAATAGCTTTCAACTTGGTTGAAATTAATAGATTTCATTGGTTAGATTTTAGTTCTTTTATTTCTCCAGAAAGGGATTTTATTTCTCCAGAAAGGGATTCTCTCATATCTTCTATACCCTTTTCGAGCCCAGCTAGCACCTTGATAATCATCATTCTGAACTCTAGTTCTGACATATTACCAATGTCCGTATTGATTAGGTCCCTAGACTTTGGTACTGCTTCTTGTTCTTTATTTTGTGATGAGTTTTTCCACCTTTTCATTTTATCCAGATAAGAATATATGAATGAGAGGGTAAAATACTAAAAGTGTGGCAAAGACCCCAGAAAAATATATGCTAACCAAATCAGAAGAAACCCAAAACGGGGAGAATATGGGGGGGGGGGGGGGGGAAAAAAAAAATAATAAATTAAAATTAAAAAAATATATATGTATATATATTTATATTTTAGACGAGTGGATAGAACAGAGCGACCCACTTGAGTTTGGGTGTATTCTGGTTTCTTAGAAGAAACTACCTCCCAAAATTTTAAAGAAAGAAAAACTTATATATATACAAACATAAGGGTAAACACGGTGAAGGGATGGAATATGACTGTAAAGATGAAAATTTAAAACGATTCTAAAAAAGGGATTGACAAGTTGGTTGGAAAAAGGAAAGAAAAGAGGAGAATGTGATCAGGCTGGAGCTAGATTTAGGGTATAATTTGATCTATTAGAAGAAATTATATCCCAAAATTTTAAAGGAAAACCCCTATATGTATACAAAAAATAAGGTTAAATACAATGAAGGGATAAAATATGACTATAGCAATGAAAATTTTAAATTTTTTTTAAAAAGGTGATAAAATAGTTAAAAATGTTAAAAGAGGAAAGAGGAACAGTTAACAAGGATAGAATAAGAAAGAAAATTAAAAAAATTTAACTTTGCAAGACTAAAGCATCATGGGAGAAAAGCCATGAATTCAGTGTTGCTTTCCTCTAGCTCAGGAGTTCTGCAGTACTCATTGACTGGTGAACTTGGTCTTGGCTGGATGTTCTTGCTGATCTTCTAGGGGAGGGGCACGTTGCAGTGATCTCAAATGTCTTTGCCCAAGGTGGAATTGCACTGCCCTTGCCAGGGGGAAAGCTAAGTAATCTACCTGGGGTTGCTCTCAGTAGCTTTTGTTCCCTAAACGCTTTCCATACAGCTTTGAAGGATGGAGTGAAGATGGCGGCCCCCCACTCTTCCCGTTGGAGGAACCAAGAGCTCAGGGCCCCACTCCTCAGTGCGCCCTCAGAAAAAAGCAGTCAATCCCTCCCATCTCCCTGGTCTCCAGCTGCACTCTGTGCTCACCTGGCTGATGATGGAGCATTTCTATCTCTGGCGCCTGGCCCCCTTTCGAGTCTCCCAACCCAGCAGATTCCTGCCACACACCCCTGTGCAGATCCTCCAGATCTGCCACTTATGGGGTCCCTGCTCAAAGAGCAGTGACCCAACTGTGCCTTGGATCACAGTTTAAGGTAACCTTGAGCTGAGAGCCCACTGCTCAGCTCCATCTCTGTAGCCAGCTTCCCCGCTCCTATACCTGTCAGCTCTTCCCACACTGTCCCCACGAGGGTTCCACCCCCACTTAGCCTCTGGAGTGACATCCCTCAGTGGAGCAGACTTCTGAAAGTTTTGATTTTGTGCTCAGCTGCTCCACTGCTTGCCTGGAGCCAGCCCCTCTCCCTGCGGTCTATCTTCCTGACTATTTGGATTCACTTCTCTGCACGTCCTGCCTTCCAGAAAGTGGTCGATTTTCTGTTCCTAGAATTGCTGCTCAAACCATTCTGAACACCTACAAACTCAACAGGAGATAGACTCTCCTGTTGAGTTTGTAGGTGTTCAGAATGGTTTGATAACTATCTATCTGAATTCCTGGCACCTAATTGTGTTTCAGTCTTTTACTCCTCCACCATCTTGCTTCCCCTCTCTGTGTGTCTGTTTTTGTGCTGTCTTGGTGATCACAGCTTTGTAGTAAAGCTTAAATCGGGCAATGTGATGCCCCCAACTTTGTTTTTTCTTTTTCAGCATTTCCTTAGCAATTAGGGTCTTTTCTAGTTCCTTACAATTTTTAGATTGATTGTTCCAGCACTTTGAAAAATGCCAGTGGAATTTTGATCAGGATGTATTGAAAGTATAGATTGCTCTGGGCAGTATACACATTTTAACAGTGTTTATTCTTCTGATCCATGAGCATGGAATGTTTTTTCTTTTTTTTTTTTTTGTGCCTTCTTCAATTTTTTTCATGAAATTGATGCATTACCTCCTTAGTTAGGTCTATTCCAAAGTATCTTACGGTTCTTGGTACTATAGTAAATGGAATTGATTTTCTAATTTCCCTTTCTATATTTTCATTGTTAGTGTATAAGAAAGCAACTGATCTCTGTGCATTGATTTTGCATCCTGCCACATTACTGAATTGCTGTATGAGTTCTAGTAGTTTGGGGGTAGACTTGGGTTTTCCATATAAAGTATCATGTTGTCTGCAAAGAGAGAGAGTTTGACTTCTTCTTTGCCAATTTGAATACCTTTTCTTTTTGTCATCTGATTGCTGTTGCTAGGACTTCTAGTATATGTTGAACAACAGTGGCAAGAGTAGGCATCCTTGTCATGTTTCTGATCTCAAAGGGGAGGCTGTCAGCTTTTCCCCATTGAGAATGATATTCGCTGTGGGTTTTTCATAGATTTTATGAAGTTGAGGAATGTTCCCTCTATCCCCTTACTTTGAAAAGTATTAATCAGGAACAGATGCTGTTATTTTGTCAAATGCTTTTTCTGCATCAGTTGAGAGGACCATGTGGTTCTTCTCTCTTCTCTTATTGATTTGTTCTATGACATTGATTGATTTGTGAATGTTGAACTACCTTGCATCCCATGGATAAATCCCACCTGGTCATGGTGGATAATGTTTTTAATGCACTGTTGGATCCTATTAGCTAGGATCTTTTTGAGAACATTAGTATACATATTCATCAGGGATATTGGTCTGAAATTGTCCTTTTTAATGGAACCTTTGCCTGGTTTGGGGATCGAGGTAATGCTGTCTTCATAGAAAGAGTCTGGAAGTTTTCCTTCTGTTTCTATTTTTTGAAACAGCTTCAGGAGAATAGGTATTATTTCTTTGAATGTTTGGTAGAATTCCCCAAGGAATCTGTCATGTCCTGGGCTCTTATTTTTTGGGAGGTTTTTGATCACTGCTTTAATCTCATTACTAGATATTGGTCTATTCAGGTTTTCAGTTTGTTCCTGTTTCAGTGTTGGAAGTTTATAGGTTTCCAGGAATGCCTCCGTTTCTTCTGGGTTGCTTAACTTATTGGCATATAACTGTTGATAATAATTTCTGATGATTATTTCTATTTCCTTGGTGTTAGTCATGATATCTCCCCTTTCATTTATAATTTATTAATTTGGGTTCTCTCTCTTTTCTTTTGGATTGGTTTGGCCAGTGGTTATCGATCTTATTGATTCTTTCAAAGAACCAGCTTCCTTTTTTTTTTTTTTTAAGGTTTTATTTATTTATTTGACAGAGATTACAAGCAGGCAGAGAGAGAAAGAGAGGAGGAAGCAGGCTCCCCGCCAAGCAAAGAGCCCCATGCAGGGCTCGATCCCAGGACGTTGGGATCACGACCCGAGCCGAAGGCAGAGGCTTTAACCCACTGAGCCACCCAGGCGCCCCGAAGAACCAGCTTCTTGTTTCGATGATGTGTTCTGCTGTATCTCTAGTTTCTAACTCATTGATCTCTGCTTTAATCTTGATTATTTCCCTTCTTGTGTGTTGGGTTGCCTTAATTTGTTGTTGATTTTGCAGTTCTTTAAGGTGTAAAGAAAGTTGGTGTATTCAGGATTTTTCAATTTTCTTGAGTGAGGCTTGGCTGGCTATGTATTTCCCCCTTAGGATTGCCTTTGCTGTATCCCATAGGTTTTGGACCAATGTGTCTTCATTCTTATTGGTTTCCATGAATTGTTTAAGTTCTTTTTGATTTCCTGGTTGATCTAAACATTCTTGAGCAGGGGATGGTCTTTAGCTTCCAAGTGTTTGAATTCCTTCCAAACTTTTTCTTGTGGTTGAGCTCCAGTTTCAAAGCATTTTGGTCTGAGAATATGCAAGGAATAATCTCAATCTTCTGGTATCAGTTAAGCCCTGATTTGTCACCCAGTATGTGGTCTATTCTGAAGAAAGTTCCATGTGCACTTGAGAAGAATGAGTATTCTGTTGTTTTAGGATGGAATGTTCTGTATGTATCTATGAGGTCCATCTGGTCCAATGTGTCGTTCAAAGCCCTTGTTTATTGATTTTCTGATGGGATGATCTATTACTGAGAATGGTGTGTTAAGATCCCCTACAATTAATGTATTCATATCAATATGACTATTTTGATTAACAGTTGGCTTATGTAGTTGGCTGCTCCCCTATTGGGGAGGCATAAATATTTACAGTTGTTAGATCTTCTTGGTGGATAGACCCTTTAAGAATGATGTAGTGTCCTTCTGTATTTCTGACTAGTCTTTAGCTTAAAATCTAATGTATCTGATATGAGAATTGCCACTCCAGCTTTCTTTTGAGACCCACTGGCGTGAAAGATGGTTCTCCATCCCTTCACTTTCAGTCTGCATGTATCTTTAGGTTCCAAATGTGTCTCTTGTAGACAGCATATGGACAGGTCCTGTCATTTTATCTGGCCTGCAATCCTGTGCCGTTTTATGTGAGCATTCAGGCTGTTCACGTTGAAAGTGATTATTGAAAGGTAAGTTTTTATTGACGTCATGTTGCCTGTGAAGTCCTTTTTCCTATAGATTGTCTCTAAATTTCTGTTCTCTGTCACTCTTGGGTTCTCTCTTCTTTTATAGAACTCCCATTAATATTTCTTGTAGTGCCAGCTTGGTGGTCACATTATCTTTTAAGCCTTGCTGGTCTTGTAAGCTCTTTATCTCTCCATCCATTCTGAATGCCAGCCTTGCTGGATAAAGTATTTTTGGCAGCATGTTCTTCTCATTTAGTGCCCTGAGTATGTCTTGCCAACCCTTTCTGGCTTGCCAGGTTTCTCTGGACAGGTCTGACGTTATTCTGATGGTCCTTCCTCTGTATGTAAGGAATCTCTTCCCCCTAGTTGCCCTTAAGATCTTTTGTCTGAAATTATGATTTGTGAATTTCACAATTAAATGTCTGGATGTCTTACTAGACTCGCTGATCTTTGGGGGGGGGGTGTCCTTTCTGCCTCTAGGACATGAACACTTGTTCTATTCCCCAGATTAGGGAAATTTTTATACAGAATTTTTACAGCTATATCTTCTAGTCTTCTCTCTGTCTCCACCCCACTCAGGGATCCCAATAATTCTGACATTGGAATGTTTCATGGCATCATTTATTTCCCTGATGCTGTTTTCATGGCTTCTAAGCTGTTTTGTTCCAGGCCTCCTCCTGATCCTTCTTTTCTGTTGGTTTGTTTTCTAGATCACTAATTCTATCTTCTGCCTCGGTTACTCTAGCTGTAAGAGTATTCAGATTAGATTGGATCTCATTGATAGCATTTTTTAGTACTGCAAGATCAGCCCTTACTTCTGCCCTTAGAGATTCTATGTTGTCACTAATGGTCTTCTCCAACCTAGCCATTGCCCGGGTGATTGTTACCCTGAATTCCCTTTCCAACATACTGTTTATGTCCATATCCAATAATTCTGTCTCAGAGGGCACAGTCTCTGAATTTTCCCTCTGTTGGGTCTCCCTCCTCCTAGTCATTTTGGTGAGAGGTGGTTGAGGGGTTGTATAGCTGAATATATCAACCACGATCCAGGCAAAGTGCACCCCTTCTTGGCGCCACAGTAAGGATCCACCATAAAGCAGTGCCAGGTACCTTATGTATTGTTCAAAAATTAAGTCAACTGCCACATTATCTTCTCAGAAGGACAGTCATCAGGACTCCTCTGGGCCTTTCTATATGTCACTTTCTAACATGGCAATGGAAGAGTTGGCCAGCTATTAAGAATGAACATAAAGGAAAAGTACAAAGTCAGATTTCTGCAGATTAGGGGACTGAGATCTGGATAAAAGCATGTGTGTATATTAAGCTGTTTTGGTTCCAGGAGTTTTAAAACTGATCAATGAAATTATGTAATGTCTGGTTGTTTACTGTGTATATTTGCTATTCTTAGTTGGAGGGAAGTAGAGAATATATTTGATGTCTATGGATAAATCAGGGCTAAATCTCCTCATGGCTGAGAGAAGTGGCTGCTTGCTCCATGATTAGGCCCCAAGAATGCAAGCCATACCAACTCTTCCTAGCAGCAATCTGCACTGCCTAAAAATTACAACAGAAAAATATCTTTTTGAATTTTCAGTTTTTCTTTTCCCCCCATGTGTTCTTTTTTTTTTAATAGAAATACTCCAGAGAAAAGATATCAACGACTAACTGGCAAGTGGGAGAACGGTGTGGAGCCTGATTGATTCACTCTTTCCCTCTTCTTCTGTCCTCCCCCTCCTCTCTACCTCTCTTTTTTTTTTTTTTAAAGATTTTATTTATTCATTTGACAGAGAGAGATCACAAGTAGATGGAGAGGCAGGCAGAGAGAGAGAGAGAGGGAAGCAGGCACCCCGCCGAGCAGAGAGCCCGATGTGGGACTCGATCCCAGGACCCTGAGATCATGACCCGAGCCAAAGGCAGCGGCTTAATCCACTGAGCCACCCAGGTGCCCCTCTACCTCTCTTTTAAAAAAAAAAGTATAGAGAAGAGAATAAAATCCCATAATTCTATCATCCACAGATAATCACTATTCACATTTAGTGTTTCTTATCCCATGCCTAATGGTGTTCATAATTGACGTTAGTATACTTTTGTTTACATATTTGTATCTTTTCATGTCATTAAAAACTGTCAGCATTTCCTTTTTGTCAGCATAATTTTCACTGACTGTATATATTTAATAAAATGGGTATACAGTAAGTCAGTTGAGTCTTTTAGTTGTTCCTACTGGGATTTCAAGTTTCATAGTTTTGTTGGTAATCTGCTTTAGAGGACCTCTTGCACCAGCATTTAAGTCAAGGAAGGGGGACCACAGCTGAACCAGCCGCTTAGGAATTATTCTTTCCTTCTCCCAGCCCTCAGTATACTGAAGAGAAAGAGAGGCCTAGATAACTGCAGAGGGATGAGAAGGAATCACGTCACTATTAATACCTTTCTTTCTCAGTGAAGGTTCTTTAGGCCTCAGGGCAGACCTGTCCTGGGAGAGGGGAAAGAACTGTAAATTAGATGTGATTGACATTTTAAGTTGGATTAAGTTTGCTTGAAATGGACTTTTTTTGAATACTTGAAAATTATTGGAAAGCTAAAGAAACTGATATTCAGGGATAGGAAGGTGAAATTCTGGATGGCAAATTGAAAGCAATGATTGGAGAAAAATAATTAAGCCACTTCTTGTTTTAATTCTCCACCATGTAATATCGGGAAATGTTTTTTGATTAACTTTAATGATGATATTAATGTAGTAGAGAGATTTGACATGAAATTTATTCCCTCTTAAAGTAGTTAGCCATGTGGATGAGGCATGTGAAAGCATGATTCTCCCAAGTTGTATGGATAGGGAGTCTCTGAACTCAAGGGAGAAGGGATGATCTTCTCCCTTCTTTTTTCTTAAAAACAAAAACAAAAACTCTTGGTTGGAGGGGGGATGAGGAGATGTGGACCAAAGGGTACAAACTTTCAGTTATAAGCTGAGTAAGTCCTGGGGATCTAATGTACAGCATGATGATTAAAGTTAATAATACTATATTGTATACTTGAAATTTGCTAAACTTTTAGATGCTTTTACCATACACAAAAAAATGGTAATTACATGAGGTTATAGCTGTGTCAAATTAACTTGATTATGGTAATCATTTCATAGTGTGTACAGATATTAAATATTTACATTGTACCCCTTTAAAAAACACATCACATGGTGTGACCTACATATATATAATTTTTGTCAGTCATACTTCAGTAAAACAGGAAAATGGCTTTTTCCCCTTGATCATAACATTAATATATTCATACTGTAAAGCATTTTAAAACTTCTGAAAAGTACAGATAATAAACCTCAATGCAGCCCATCACTCCATCCCAAATAGGAACAGCAGCCTTTGGGAATATTCTTACAGGTTTCCTTGTGCCTTCTTAAATTGCTTATTGCCTCTTCCTTTTTCCAAAGCTGAGATCATACTCATAAAATTTTTGTAGCCTGCAGTTGAGGCTACATAGGGAAGCAGAAATGGTAACATAAAAATATTCACTGATGAAGTGACCACTCAGCATTTCTGACTTCTCCCGGGAATTTATCCACCCATTTAGCCACTGTTTCTTTCTCTGTGCTGGGGGCTATTCCAATGCAGATAAGATTGGGAAGTTATTCCTGGAGGTCAGTGAAGGATACTGGAGATCTATATGCTCACTGACAAATCTGTCTAGGTTGGACCAGTTGAAAAACTGATGAAGAAATCAACAGAGATGACAAGAAGATAGGCACTTTATTTTTTTTTTTAAGATTTTTAATTTATTTTTTAGAACAAGGGGGCTAGGGGCAGAGGGCAGAAGGCTAAGGAGAAGCAGGCTCCCTGAGAGCCTGTCACGGTACTTGATCCCAGAACCCCAGGATCATGACCTAAGCTGAAGCTGGACACTTAACCACCTGAGCCACCCAGGTGCCCTGAAAATAGGCTCTTTAAAGAAAAGTATTGCACATGACATCATATTAACCTAACCTTTGGGGAACATCAGTATAGCTCCCAGGTAGTGTTGCTATTGTGATGCCAGTAGCAAGATGAAATGAAGGATGTGGTGTTCTGTTGTATATCATTTTGTTGGAAAAATCAACCACCCCCCCCCCAAAAACCCCACTATTTTTATTCATTCTTTGATCCAATATTTAGTACATGGGTATAAAGTTTGCCTAAATGTTGTTAAACTGCCAAGCATGTTTCATCCTAACATTTATAGGGTTCTTTCTCAGTATAAATTCCCTATCAAATTTTTGTTTCCCATTATGAATATGAATGAATACTTATTATGGATATGAATACTTACTAGCCTTCTACTAATACTAACAGGACGCCTGTATTTAATTTTTTAATTAATTAATTTTTAAATTTTAATCCTGTAAACTGCTTATAACTTACATAATAAACACTGAAGTTCCCCTTATGTGCAGTTTCAGTTACCTAAGATCAGCCTTGGTCTGGAAGCAGATGATCCTCTTTCTGACATGTTGTCAGAAGGTCAGTGGTAGCCTAATGCTGCCTGTGTCGGTCACCTCCCTTCATCTTTATCACATAGGCATTTTATCATCTCACATCATCACAAGAAGAGTGAGTATAGTTCAGTAAGAGATTTTGAGAGAAAGACCACGTTCATATTACAGTATAGTGGTAAAATTGTTCTATTTTGTTATTATTACTGTTAGCTTCTTACTATGCCTGATTTATAAATTAAACTTTATCATAGGTGTGTTTGTATAGGAAAAACATAGTGTACATAGGGTTTGGTACTCAGTGCAATTTCAGGCATCCACTGAGCTCTTAGAACATATCCCCTGCAGATAAGGGGGGACTACATAGTAACCAAATAACATTTTTTCTTGTGAGTAAGCATATGCTAGAAAAGCTATTTTTATCTGAAATTAAGTAAATACTTAAAAGCCTGTAATTGCAGGTTATAATATATTTCCTTAACCTTTTTTAGGTCTAAATAATGGTCCAATATAGAAGGTACCACTTCTGTCTTTCCTGGAATTAGGGCCAGATTTCTCATATTCTTCTCACTCTGATACATTGATGACTAGTCATCATTAGACTGGTATATGCAAAAAGCTTTGCTAATCTGCTGAAGCGGGTTTTTAATTGTGAGCTTTTATTCTTTTAATTATAATAGTTGTCATATAAATAATTAGCATCTGGGGTTTTTGTGCTGTATTCCAGTTCTCCGAGATCCTTCTTTTTACCATGCACATCAGTCACCTGGGGATCTTGTTCTGATTCAATCGGTGTGGTGGGGGTAAAATTCTGCATTTGAAACCAGCTCAGATATGAAGCCAATGCTGCCAGCCTTTGGACCACACTTTGAATTGTAGCCTTTTTGATAACAGTTTTGGGAACAAAAGCCAGTCAAAGCTTGTTGAAGCCATTTCTTGTTATAACTTTATGACACATGCCTTGTTTATTAGTAATACATATTTTTCCAACAGGGAAATAGATGTTGAATTGTAATGTGTGAGTTTTTCTAGTTTTTGTGTTGGGCATACTATCTACAGTGGTGGCATTTAGAAAGAATGAATGTACCGATGACAACAATGATGATGTAGTAATAACTGACAGGTACTGATGACTTATTAGGCCCCAGACGCTGTGCTTTACAAAGATTGACTAAATTTTTTGAACAAAACCATGAAGTAGACATTGTTACCCCATTTAAAAATGAAAGGCTTGGTAAAAAGTTAAATGACTTGCCTGTGGTCACACAGCCAGAGTAGGGACAGAACTGGGACATCAACACAAGAAGTTAGTCTGACTCTAAAGCTTATTGTTTGGAAAATATTTTCTTGTCTGACAGTAGTCCAGAAACTAGACATCATAAAGTGGATTTTCTAGCTTCTTTCCCAAAAGATTTTTTAAAGATCATTTTCCTTATGTTTTCCTTCCTTGTGGCTTTCCCAAGATACTGGTGATCTCTAGCTTTTTAAAGTCTTCCTTTCTGCATATTTGTATTTAGATCTCAACTTTCATATTCTTTTGAAGTAAAAATTTATAAAGAATGAGTAGTAGGTAGTACCCTGCCCTGAATGAAAGATAAAAGTGTTTTTAGTAATGTTGAGACTGTTTTATTTGAAAGACGAGCCCTGGAAAACTTTAGATTTATAAGATTATCAGAGAAGAATGGCTGTTTCTTTTGAGTGTTCTTAAAACTTGGGGCTATTTTTCTTTTTATCTAAATGGCAGTTGTAATTTAGTGATTAATCTGGAGACATAACTTCCATTCTGAATTCTCCTGCCAGACCACCAGATGGTCTTAGAGAAGCCAAGGAGCCCCTCTGCCTTGCCTTCTCAGCCTGTCAAATGACAACACTAGTACCTTTAACTCTTAGGCTGTGAAGGGAAAGAGGATTTGTAGAGACGTTTGTAAAAATTTGTGATAATGAGTGAAAGCTGTTTAGGATTAGATATGGTACCTCCCTTGCAGTTTCATTTGGAAGTCAATAAACACAGCACAGGTCATGATCCCTAAGAATATAACTGGCTTAATTACTCACCTCCAAGTAATAAGAGATTATTTATTTTCATTATCCCTGTTTGTTTGTTTTTTACAGTCCATCAATATTATGGAACTGACTTTACAGAAATATGGAAGTTATGAAAAGTTTGAGCAGGCCACTGGTGGCAGCCTGCTATCTAAAACTCAAATCTGGAGTCATGTTCGGAAGTACATGATGAAAGAAGGCTGCCTGGGTGAGGTATGAGTCGGGAGTGACGCGAGATGCTGTCGGCATTTTAACTGCTCATTAAATTAGTCACCCAGAGATCTCACTATATTGAATTGTTGTGTTCAACTTCTTTGTGTTTTTCTTTAGTTATACTACCCTTTCTGTAAAGCCTATGGGATTATGGGATTTTTTTTAATGAAAATTATAATGAAGCAATTTGCCTCAGTGGCCTCCTCTTATTAGCAGCCAGTTCAGAATGACCAAGCAGTGAAGTGGTCTCTGGCTTGTGTACCATCCTTTGCATCATTTTAACTGGGGCGGGGGTGGGGGGGGCTGTATTTGAGAGCACAACAGGGCACTGCTTCCTCAGCACAGCCCTCTACTTTTCTTCAGTCCAGGAGAGGCTCTTGAGTTGCCCATGCTTAGAAGTGGAAAGGTCAGAAGTAATTATTATCTTCTTGGTATCGGGAGATTCAAATTGGCACAAGCAAAATAAAAATGTACTGGTTTATGGGTCTCTTGTTTCCTGTGAAAGCTTCCTCTCCCCAGCCTCTACATTTTGTTTTATATAAATGTATTTTTGTCCTCTTCTTAGATTGTAGTTCATCTCACTGAAGATCTGCTTTCCCGAGCTTCAATGACAGTGGTAAATGGGTGCCCAACACTGACCATTAATGTTTCCACAGCACGTGAGCACTGGCTGGAGGGAATGCTGAGGCATGAAATAGGTAGGGGTAGCCCTTCATTTGTTCACTTATAATATCAGAAATCAGCTGCAAAGAAACCTTTTTGTAATGGGTTTTTTCTTAGCAGTATTTGGCAAAAGGTAATGAAATTGTTAGTTTTCATTTGAACTATGATATTAATGTCTCAGTTCAGATTAGATTTCTTCAGTACCATGTAGCTGTATTGAGCTTGGATTAACTCCTGGATTTCAGTTCGCCTGTGTTTCTGAAACCAAGGGAAATGGAACTGAATGCTGGATTCCTTTCAGATATCAAGTCTCTGATTCTTCCCTTTAAGAAAATAAATTGTACAAAACTCACACTTCTTTGAATGATACATGCAGTCCTTCTGAAGGCAAGAGTACCTCCTTCAAAAAGCTTTAGGGTCAGGTCATTTTCCACTTTATTTTGATTCATAGGTACACATCAATTTGGTTTTAGAACTGTTGGTAGAATCTTTTTCGGAAAAGAATTAAAATGTCACTTCCCGTTTTTCACATGTCTTTTCTTCTCCATAGGCACACATTATTTTCGAGGTATTAACAACCTTCAGCAGCCATGGAACAGTTGGACTGGCCGTAAAAAACATGAGCTAAAGCCAAACAATCCCACAGAGGAAGGACTGGCAAGTATTCACAGCGTCCTTTTTAGAAAAGACCCCTTTTTATGGAGGGCGGCCCTCCTCTACTACACTGTTTATCGAGCCAGCCAAATGTCTTTCTGCGAACTCTTCAAAGATATTGGAAAGTTTGTCAAGGACCCCAATACAAGATGGGATTATTGTGTACGAGCCAAGAGGGGATGGACTGACACTTCTCAACCAGGTGGGTGTCCCTTGATTGTATGTTTGCCTTATGGTTAGTTGTCTGTTGATTTTGATTACATCCCTATCCACCAGAGAAATCACTCACTAGTGAAAAATTAAACCTTTGTTACTTGAGGTCAGTGCTAGTTTTCCCAAACCATATTTTGTTAGCATTCTTTATTCAGTTATCATTTTGAAAAATTTCAAACCTATACAAATATGGAAATGATAGAATTAACACTCATATTACCCATCCTCTAGATTCACCAATTATTAACATTTTGCCAGTTCTGCTTTTTCTTGCTCTCATTTTAAAAACAGCTCTACTTCATTTGACCTACAGTTTGCCCATTAAAATATATAGCTCAGTGGTTTTTAGAATATTCATGGAGTTGTGCAGCTATCACCACTGTCTAATGTTCTCTTTGACCATTAAATTCTCTGTCAAGCTTACGGCATAAACAGTGTTGAGCTCTCTGGCTCTAAGTTTGTCCAGTTCTTTTATTTGGGACATATCCTCTTTCTTCCCAGTTTTTTCTGACTCTATCTGTGTTAGGAAATTCAGCTGCATCTGTCTCCTGCTCTTTAGAAGAGTGGACTTATGAAGAAGAGCTTCTATAGTGCTGCGTATTTGGGGCCAGGCATGTGGGGCCAGCGAGATCCCCAGTGGTCTGCTGGAGGGGACCTACAGCTGTCTGGGAAAACTCCTGTGGAGGCCAGGTTGGAGGGGGTGGATCCACAGGAGATTGCAGGGGTAGGGTGTGCTGTTTGGAAGCTGTGTGAAGGGTCTGCTGTGTGAGGAGACCTGCAGCTGCTTTGAAGAACTCCTGCAAGGGTGGGCTGAGAGAGCAGGGTATGCTGTTGACAAGCTAGGCGGAGAGTATGCTTGTTCTTGCACGTGTCTATGTATCTAGGCTGGGGCAGGGAGAGGAATGGCACCTGTCAGCTCTTTTCTTCTTAGAGGAGTCTCCTGAAGATCCCTGCTCCTCCAGCACATATTCTGAGATTAGTAAACATAAATCTCCTTCTCATATACCCTACCTAATGTTGCTGCTATGCTGTATCTCAGTGGGGCTGTTTGTTATGCTGTCTCTTTAAGGGCAAGGATTCAATTTCCTCTTGCTCCCTGGCTCCCCCAAATCTAAGCTTGGTGATTTTTAAAGTTCTTCGTATTAAGCCCCACTAACTATAAGAACTCATGAAGTTAAGTCCCTCTGGCTTTCAAAGCCAAACGTTATAGGGATTTGTTTCTGCAGTGTGGGTCCCTTATGTTTGGGGTAGGTGTTATAGGGTCTGCTCCTCTCCTTTCTCTTTGCTTGCAATGTTCCTCTCACCCTTCCCCATCCTTAAACGGTGTCCTCTCCTGAGGATAGTCCTCTGGGTCAGTTTGGTTTCTGACCACATCTCTGCCCTACCCACCCTTTTCAGTGTGCCCTCTTCTCTACATTTAGCTGTGGAGAGTCTGTTCTGCCAGTCTGTTGGTTGTTTTCTGTTGGGTATTTACACTGACATGGGTATTCATAACTAGGTCTACCTGGGACAAGGTGAGCTTAGGATCCTTTCTCAACCATCTTCCCGGTGAGTCCTTTGTCATTGGGGCTTTGATTTGGGTTTCCCTGATGACTAATCATGTTGAGCATCTTTTCATGTGCATTCATTGCATATTTTCTGTAGAGAAGGGGTCTAAATAGACCCCTTGTCCATTTTTAATTGGGTAATTTGTATTTTTATTATTGAGTTGTAGGTGTTCTTTGTATATTCTAGTTACGAAGCTCTTATGATTTACAAATATTTTCTCTATTCTGTGGGTTGTCTTTCACTTACTTAATAATGTTCTGTGACTTTTTAAAAGTACACTGTACACTTGCTCTTTTATTCCTGAACCCCTGAGCATGCATCTCCTAAGAATACAGACATTCTTCTAATACAATATCATTATCACACTTAAGAAAGTGAGCATAAATTCAACAATCTTTTTTTTTTTAATATTTATTTATTTGACAGACAGAGATCACAAGTAGGCAGAGAAGCAGGCAGAGAGAGAGGAGGAAGCAGGCTCCCCGCTGAGCAGAGAGCCCGATGTGGGGCTCGATCCCAGGACCCTGGGATCATGACCTGAGCTGAAGGCAGAGGCTTTAACCCACTGAGCCACCCAGGCGCCCCTAAATTCAACAATCTTAACTAATACGTAATATTTGGATTTCCCCAAATATTTCAAAAAATATTCCTGACAGCTGTTTTTGTTTTTGTTTTTGTTTTCAAATTTAGATCCAGTCCGGGCCCAGGCATTATTATTGGTGGTTGTGTCTCTTCAGCTTCTTTTAATACAGAGCAGTGTTCCCCATCTTTTTTTCATGATACTGAGTTCTATTTAAAATCCAGGCTGTTCTTATAGAATGGCCACAATCTAGATGTGATTGATTGTTACCTCATGATTAAATTCTGGTAAGGGTGTTTGGCAAAAATACTGCATAAATGATACTAGATCACACAGCAGGAGCCACCTCATGACCAGTTGTCTCACCATTACAGATAATGACTTTGATCCTTGTTTCAGGTGGGGATTGCGAGCTCTTTCTTTTCTAAAAATACATTTCCTTTTATCCCTTTTTAATAAGTAATCTTTGAGGTGATAGATACAGTCCTATTTCCCAACAGCCTTTCATCTCATGGTTTCAGCATCTGTCTGTGATCCTTGCTTGTCAGTTTCACTGGAGATTTCTAGCACTTTTTTTTTTTAAAGATTTTATTTATTTATTCGAGAGAGAGACAGTGAGAGAGAGCATGAGCGAGGAGAAGGTCAGAGGGAGAAGCAGACTCCCCATGGAGCTGGGAGCCCGATGCGGGACTCGATCCCGGGACTCCAAGATCATGACCTGAGCCGGAGGCAGTCATCCAACCGAGCCACAGGCGTCCCTATTTCTAGCACTTTTATTATTTTATTTTTCTAAAGAAAATAGAGGCAAGGAGATACAGGCACAGTGCTGCATATTGAGATTCAGAAGCATATTGAGATTTCCAAACATTTCTTGTTCAGATAAGTTTGCTACTGTAATAGAAAGTGTAAGTTTTGTCAGCTTTAAGACTTCAGATTGCCCACAGAGGTTTTGGTAATTTTTTTTTTGTTTTTGTTTTTGTTTTTTAATAAAATAGTAGATTATAAGGCAAAAAATGCTTTTGAGAAAAGGGCAAAAATTAGAAAATGTTCATTTAAAAGTCATTTGGACTTTACATTCTTTTCTTCTAAAAGTATGTAAAACTCAAATGAAGCTTGGAAATAACCCCAGTCTGTGATGGTTATGTTATCAGCCCAATCTGCATTAAGAATTGCCTGTGATGTGGTTGTATGAAAGTGGTGGTACCTGAGAGCCAGGACCATGCAAGAAAAGAAGCAGAGAGGAGGAAGACATCTGTCCCCTGCCTTTCATGTATGCAAAGCCACTCTAGGCTCAGTTTCAGATTAAAAGTGTGTCTGTCATTTCCCATCTCCTTTTCAGATCAACTTGTCTGTATTTTAGTGCTCTGTACCCTGAGGCACAGAGCTTTCATATTGCCTATCATGTTAGTCTAGTTTTTTCTTCACAGATTTATTTGGGGGGGGGGGGGTACAAGTGAGAAAACTGGAGGGGGAGAGAGAGAGAAAGACTTTCCAGCAGACTCCCCGCTGATCATGAAGCCCAACGAGGAGGTCTGTCCTACAAACCTGAGATCATGATCTGAGTCACCCAGGTTGTCTCACATAACTTTTTTTTAAAGAAAACTGTTTAATACTAAAAATTTGAAATTTGAAAAATTTCAGATTTTCAAAAGAAAAGTAATAGGATATACCCTCATTAAACATCACTTCATCTTAGTAATTATCAACATTTCCTAGCTGTGGATCATCTATTCTTCTAAGTTCCTATTTTCCTATAGTATTTTAAAGCCAATTCCAAATACCATGTATGTTCTCTACCTGTAAGTCTTTACTGATAAGGACAGTTTTATTCCTCCTGAAAACAACTCATGAGATCTGAACCTAGTTGAAAAAATGTTCCACCTTTTTTCCATAATTCCCATGCTATTAGCATACTGAAAAAAAGTAATTTCTTAATACAATTTTAGTCCATTTAATAAAGCAGAATTTTATAAAATTTACACAATTTATGTCATGATGGGAGAAAAGTTTTCTTTGTAAGTGGAACACTTCAACTAGTTCAGATTTCATGAGCTATTCCTTTTTGTGTCTTCATATTTTCTTCTATTTTTATTTTTTTTTAAAGATTTTATTTATTTATTTGACAGAGAGAGGGCACAAGTAGGCAGAGAGAGAGGGGGAAACAGGCTCCTTGCCAAGCAGAGAGCCCGATGCGGGACTCAATTCCAGGACCCCGAGATCATGACCTGAGCCGAAAGCAGAAGCTTAACCCACCGAGCCACCCAGCCGCCCCTGTTTTTTTCTATTTTTAAATCTCGTTCTAATTCTTGTTTTCACATGGAGAAAGAGTATCAATATCTGTTTTTAATGGGGTGAGGGGTGGTATTTTTAAAAACTATGAGTTTCTGAACTCCCATCTCCACATTGCCCCACGTGAGACTTACTGAGCTATAGCCAATCCTCCCTGCTGCCCCAAGTGCCTCCTTGCACATGGGAGTTCAGGTTATGAAGAGTGCTATATTTTAAATGATCAATGTTTCTTTATAATTAGAAAAAATGCTGTTTTAACTATGGGGAATGGGAAAAGAAATTCATAAAGGGAAGCTACCAGTCTGCACATTATCCTGGTCCTACCTAAGACCTTGCATTTTATATTATGAAGATAGTTAATTCTAATTTACCATTTTTATTTAGAACTGATGCCTACAGTAAAGGGAATGTGTTAGTAGCAATTACTTAGTAATTTTTTTTTAATATTAGAAAATAAAAGCTCTTGTCTTCCTCTAGGCTGCTTTAGTAAAGACCAGGTATACTTGGATGGGATCCTGCAAATTCTCCGGTACAGAGAGACCATTGACTTTCATCTACTGACTGCCCTGGGCAAGGTGAGTGAGACCAGTGGCATGTAGTCTAGAACACACCAGGTCATCATTTCCTTAGGCTTGGTTTAAGGATTAAATAAGATTCAGATTCCAGTGGTTACTGTTAATTACTGCCAGATCTCTCCCTCATAAAAGGTACCTTTCTTTTTTATATTAAGTAATCTGTAGGGTAATACCTAAGAATGTACTGTTCTTTAACAACCTTTCAAGGAATGGTTTTAACATCCATTGATGATCTTTGCCCATATCAGTTAACTACACTAGTGTCGCAAAATAGAGATCTTCAAATTGTTACATTTCACTCCCCCTTTTAACAGTATTATTATGGACTTAAGTGCTTTTTTATTCATCCCTTCCAGTGGCTGCTCCTGTGTTTTTAAAAACATGCCACCCTGTTTTCTGGCAAAGTAAAATATTCTGGGTCCATCTTATCCAAATCTCAGACAAGATATTTCTCCATGGAAGGCTGGATTCCTTTTAGTGAAAATGGTATTTAGAAAACAAGTACTAGGTGTGCTTATTACTTCTGGAATGTTGATGCTTCTGTGTCTTTCCAGTGAGCAAATCATGTATTTATTTTAAATCATAGGGTGTTCTAATTCACATCACACACTGCAAGTTTTTTACATCTTTCTTCCCATTCCATATGTGTGTCTCCCTTTTCTTCAAATGAAAATTGTGTTTACCAACTGCAGTATTATATCTATTATGTTTACTCATTCTTTCCTATAATAAACTCAGGATGGAGCGCATGGGTGGTTCAGTGGGTTAAAGCCTCTGCCTTCGGCTCAGGTCATGATCCCAGAGTCCTGGGATCGAGCCCCGCATCAGGCTCTCTGCTCTGCGGAGAGCCTGATTCCTCCTCTCTCTGCCTGTGTCCCTGCCTTCTTGTGATCTCTCTCTCTGTCAAATAAATAAAATATTAAAAAAAAAAAAAAACAACTCAGGATGGTTGAAGAATTACTGCTACTAAACAGTGGGTATACAAATCAAAATGGTCCAAAACTTTTGGGACACAGCAAAAGAAGTTCTAAGAAGGATGTCTATAGTGATACAGGCCAACGTCAAGGGACAAAATCTCAAACAACCTAACCTAGAGGAGCTAGAAAAGAACAAAGCAGTAAAATTCGAGTGGAAATTAATGAACTAGAGACTAAAAGATAGAAAAGATCAATGAAAGCAGGATCTGGTTTTTCTAAAGAAAAACAATTGATAAACCTTTAGCCGCCAGACTCAAGAGAGGACTCAAACTGGAAGTGAAAGTGGGGAAATAACTGGTACTACAGAAATAGAAAGTAGAAACATGCAATCCTCTAAAATGGAATCAGGAAGAAGTAAAGAATTTTTTAAAAATTTTTTTAAAGATTTTATTTATTTGACAGACGGAGATCCCAAGTAGGCAGAAAGGCAGTAGAAAGAGGAGGAAGCAGGCTCCCTGCTGAGCAGAGAGCCAGATGCGGGACTCAATCCCAGGACCCTGGGATCATGACCTGAGCCGAAGGCAGAGGCTTTAACCCACTGAGCCACCCAGGCGCCCCAGAAGTAGAGAATTTGAATAGACTGCTTACTAGTAATGAAACTGAATCAGTAATAAATAAATTCCCAAAAAACAAAACGCCCAACAGCTAGAACCATATGGCTTCATGGATGAATTCTACCAAATAATTGAAGAAGAGTAAATATAATTCTCAAACTCTTCCAAAAAAATAGAAGAAGGAAAATTCCCAAATTCATTCTGCAAGGCCAGCATTAGCCTGATACTAAAACCAGACAAAATCTCTACCAAAAAAAAAAAAAAAAAAAAAAAATGCAGGTTAGTATTTCTGATGAACATAGATGCAGAAATCCTAAACAAAATAATACCCGAACTGAATTCAATAATACACTAAAAGGATCACTGACCATGAGTAGGTGGGGTTTATTCCTAGGATGCAAGGGTGGTTCAGTTTTGCAAATCAGTCATGATATATCACATCAATAAGAGAATAAAAACCATATCATTTCAATAGATGAAGAAAAAATGACAGAATGCAACATCCATTCATGATAAAAACCCTTGACAAAGTAGGCTTAGAGGGAACATACCTCAACATAATAAAGGCCATAAATTAAAACCCAACAGCCAGCAATGAAAAAACTGAAAGCTTTTCAAAACCCCTAAGATCAGGAATAAGACAAAGATGTCCATTCTTACCATTTTTATTCCACATAGTCCTAGAAGTCCTAGAAGCAGCAGCAGCCAGACAGGAAAAAGAAATAAAGGCATCCACATTAGTAAGAAGTAAAACCATCAGTATTTACAGATGACCTGATACTATATATTAAAAAAAACAAACCCTAAGAACTCCACCAAAAGACTGTTAGAATAAATGAATTCAGTAAAGTTACAGGATACAAAATATACAGAAATCTATTGCATTTCTATACAATAATAACAAAGCAGAAAGAGAAATTAAAACAATTCCACTTACTGTACTAAAAGCATAAAATACCTAGAAATAAATTAACCAAGGAGATGAAAGACCTATATTCTGAAAACTAGAAGACATTAATGAAGGAAATTGAAAATGACACTAACAAGTAGGAAGATACACTATGCTCTTGGATTGGAAGAATTAATTATGTCCATACTACTCAAAGCAATCTACAGATTCAGTGCAATCCCAATCCAAATACCAGGAGCATTTTTCACAGAACTAGAATAAATAATCCTAAAATTCGTATGGAACCACAAATAATGTCAAATAGCAAAGCCATCTTAATAAACAAGAACTAAGCTAGAAGTATAAAATCCCAGATTTCAAGATATACTTCAGAGCTATAGTAATTGAAACAGTATGGAATTGATACAAAAATGGATGCATACATCAGTGGAATAGGACAGCCTAGATCATTTAATCTCTGACAGAAGCAGAATATACAGTGAAGAACACTTCCTCAATAAATGGTGCTGGGGAAAACTGGACAGCTACATGCTAAAGAATGAAACTGGACCACCCTCTTACACAATACACAAAAATAAACTAAACATGGATTAAACACCAAAAACCTAAAAGGAAACCTAGGCTGTTATCTCTTGGACATATTTATGGATAGGTCTCCTCAGTCAAGGAAGGAAGAAAAAATTACTAAACCACACCAGTATCAACAACACATCTATTTTCATTACACTTAGTGGTATAAATAATAAAATAATTTCAGTAACTTAAAAATTAAAACTTAAGGGGTACCTGGGTGGCTTAGTTGTTAAGTGTCTGCCTTTGGCTCAGGTCATTGTCCTGGTGTCCTGGGATTGAGCCCCATGTTGGCTCCCTGCTAGGTGGGGAGTCTGCTTCTCCCTCTGCCCCTCCTCCTGCTTGTGTGTGTTCTCTAATAAATAAATCTTAAAAAAAAAATTTATGAAAATATAAATGAACATGATTTCTTTATTTAAAGCCTTTCTACCGAATCAGGTTACGGTATTGGTCAGAAGACAGTAGTTTTTAAAGCCAGCCATGTTTTGGAATTTAAAGTTGCAATGTTAATTTATAGAACTTAGAGTTTCATCCATAAACTCAATGTAAATATTTATGAAAGACTGGCTTCTTATATAAGTAATTAAAACATTTTTATAGCATACTTTCTCACAAAGAGAATCTAACGTAAAACACAATTTTCCTGGGTTCTTTCATTTAGATTTAGTCCAGACATTTGTTTAGGTTTTAGAGTCTCTCACATACCTGTATTAAGTTTAGTGGTGTAATTTCTAAACAAACTGGGTATAGGTTCAAGATAGAGTGTTAAATATTGACTTGTTTTTTTATATGGTCATGGTATTAGCAGGCAGATAAATATATATATATTTTTTAAAGTAGGGATTCAGATGTGGGGGAGGAGAGAGAGAATCTCAAGCTGGCTCCATGCCTAGTACGTGAGCCCAATGTGGGGCTTGATCTCACAACCCTGAGATCACAACCTGAGCTGAAATCAAGAAGTTAAACACTTAACCTACTGAGCCACCGAGGTGCCTCAATACATTCTTATTTAATATGGTAAAGGAATGGAAGCCACTGATTTTTGTTATTTTGCAGGTATTAAAGTAATTTGAGGGAGAGTCCCCATAAAACTTCTCTTAAGACTTAGGGAAGATGTTACCTATATTTAAAAATGAACCCATCTTCCTCTTTTCAGGTCTCTTATGAAGATGTGGATCGCTTGAAAGGATTGGCAGTTATTGAAAACATGAGGGTCCCTCATTTCCTGCAGGACCATGGCCGATACATGGAACATTTAGAGAAAATTATGGAAGTGAATGAACTGACCGACAGGGAACTGAAAGATCTTATATATTAATCAGCATTCTTACAGATGTAGCTAATCTATTAACCAATTAGGTGCGGTTAGCACCAGCATATTTATAAAAACAATGACTGTTTACATGACTTTTCTGTAGAATGATCTGCAGTATTCAGCTGAATTTTTAAAAGTTAAGTACAAACCTTAAACTGTTTCCTTAACATGTTTCTATAGGCTGCAGGGGAAAGTTCCTCCTATTTTTATCTGAATCTCAACAGAGTCCAGCGAAAATACTACTGGTGAGTTTTTTGGGTTTTTTTTTTTTTTTTTTTTTGAAGAATCTTGGTCAAATTGAGTGATAGGCTGTCTGGGCAGTGAGCATTGCTCCTTGGTGCTTCTGCCTGAGCACCAAGACTAGCCCTGACTATAGAGATAGAACACTGGAATTCAGACTCCCAAAATTATATTTTATTTTATAAATAATGGTAATTCTCCTTTGAAAAATTAGTTTTATTATGCTCCCCAGATGTAGCTGTATTTAAGATTTTTTATTTCTCTTAGACGTTAAGTAATGTTAAAGAGAGGGGGAAAGTAGTTTGAAAAGTATTCATTAGTTCTTTATTTTCCACATTGTTTCACCTTATCAGTTTATAGGAACTAAATTAGAGAATTACCTCATTTTCAATTATTTCTTAACTAAACTTTATTTGCTAAAACATATTATGTCCCTTCAAGATTTTAAGTTTTAGGGTCTTTCCCTTCCTATTCCTTCATACAAAATAAGTAAAAGTTCCAGAGAGGTTTGTCTACATAGATTAAAATAGTTGGGGAAGAGAGAAGCTACTTACCTTTTTATTAAATGGAGCGACTAGCAAGACACAAATCGACTAATATAGTTCCTGTAGGCACTGGATATTGACTAGGTAGTGTCTACCATAGACTTCACCATGCGCTGGAGAATGGAATTCCTAAACATTGCTGTTTGATAAACTGGCCCGGTCATGTTGGCTCAGTATATTTTGTCAAAATCTTTGACTTCATCAACCCAACAATAACCTAGTTTGCTTTCAAAAATCAGAATTCTGTTTTGCTGCATTTTCTCTGTTAAAAGCTTACACACCTAGCTCTTTATTAACTTACCAATTTTGATATATCTTGGATATATATACTTGGGATCCAATGATTCTTCAAACAACTTATTTTAATGATCAGGAAGAGCACTGCTGTAAACACCCATTCAAAATTGCTACTGAAATTTTTACCCAAAGCTATCAGAGTTCATCTTTACCTCAGTTCAGGTTTAAATATGGTGCTAACACTGGTAGATGCCTACTGCAAAGCCTGGTCCACATTCATGCTAGGAAAAGATTATAGGAACTCTTCTGCAGGCTAGGTTATGTGATTTTTTCTCATTCACATATCTAGAAGGGCTTGCCTCGAAGAATGTTGCCACAAACAGGATGTATTCTAACTGGCACCTGGTAATTCTTGAAAGCCACACATCTCACCTTTGGTAAGTAGCAGGCCAGGCCCTTTGGACCATTAAAGGCACGCACACACGTGTCCTGATGGCTGGAGTGTGGCCTCTAGATCTCTGTGCAGGTTTTGGGCACATTGTGCCAACACTAACCAGGTACTGGAAAACACTCTTGACCCCTCAAGCATATTTCCTTGTAGCAGGGTCATCCAGTTTCAGCTTTGGTGTAGCATTTTTCAAACTTATCCAAGATGATTGTGAAAATGGTGTTTTGTTAACTGGAATGGAAATATAGACAGAAATGACAATATTTATGTCCTGTGATTTAAGCCCACATGCTTACAAATTCAACATTTGTAGGCAATAACACTGTTACTCTTATGTTATGGTTTAAATGTAAAGGAAAATCACAGAAGCCTTAATATCCTGTTGGTAGGATTATTTACAATGATGCTAGTCCCTGAATTTTAAAAATGGATATTCTCTATCTGATTTGGAAAAAGAAATACTTTCTTGCCTTATTGCTTTGGTATAAAGACAAAAAAAACCAGTGCTATCCAGACAGACAAACAAACAAAAAACAGACCTTCAATCACATTGGTTGTCTTAAGATATTTTAAAAGTTAGCAATGAACCAAAAATAGTTCCAGATTAGCAGAATACCTAAAGAGCTCGAAGCTTTAAAAGTTGGGATTAAAGATTTAGCTAATGTTTATTCTCTTTCCTGAAATAGCATTAAGGTCAGTTTTGTTCCCTTAAAATTGAAGTTTTAATAAATTGAAAATTATATCAACAGTACTTAGAATAGTTGAAGGTTGCATTAATTTTAATAGTTTTTAGTATAGGCTATTGAGGATTAGGATTTTAATTTTGTCCACTGTAATTCTAACATATAGTTGTATCAAATATAAAGTCTGATAAACTCTTAGGTTTTCACATCAGATGGGATTCAGAGTAAATTGTAGACATAAGTCCAGTCTTGATTTCTTTATATTTTCACTTTGTAAAATTGTTTAAAATTTGTATGTTTTGTATATATCTGGGCATTTTATGTTTAGCTGTAGTAGAAAGAGCGCTGAGGTTCTCAAATGAAATATGAGACTATGTATGCATGCAAACTTCTGTTCTTTGAAAACTTAATTATATTTTTTGTGGTATTTCTGTGTTTTTATTGGGTGGTAATTATTGATTATGTTTGTCTTCTAATATCCTTGTTTATAAGGAAATACTAAATTTACCACACTCCACCTTTCTCCTAATTAGTTCAGCTTATACTCTCATGGGTGAAGGGAAAAGGAGAGAGGGATAATTTCATCTTAATTTACTTTAAATACAAAGACAATTCAAAACTCTAAGGAACATGAGAAATCAAGGAAACATGACACCACTAAAAGATTATGATAATCTAGTAACCAAACCCAAAGACATGGAGATCTGTTTACCTGATAAGGAATTCAAAGTATCTGTTTTAAGGAAGCTCGATGAGGTATAAGAATACAAGACAATTCAATGAAGTCAAGAAAACAATACATGAAAAAATGAGCAGCTTAATAAAGAGATATCATAAAAAGAACAAAAGCATACTCTGGAATAGAAGAATACAATGAATGAAATGAAAAATATAATAGCACCAACATCAAAGGATCAAGCAAAAAAATATGAGAGGATGGGAATTTTGAAATTATCCAGTCATGGGAGAACAAAGAAAAAATGAAAGTGATGAAAGTCTATGTGATCTATAGGATACAATCAAAAGAAATAATTTTCAAATTATTGGACTTGCAGAGGAGAGAGGGAGAAGGGAAAAGAAAGCTTATTTTAAAAAAAGGCTAAAAACTTCCCAAATCCTAGGAGAAATTTGGATATCCATGTTCATGAAACTCCTAGGTTACCAAAAAATCTCCGAAAACTTCTCCAAGAAACGTTATTAAAAAACTACCAAAAATAAAAAAATCTTAAAAGCAGCAAGCACATAGATAGCATTTGCATCAGAATAAAATGAAATGAAATTCTTACCAGAAAATGGCCCAAAGATTGGCAGAACAAACTCCACTACTAAGTGCTAGGAAGGGGCCACATCAGTGAAGGTAGGAAAGGCAACAGTGCAGTCTGGGAGCAAAACAGACAACGACCCTCCACTGTGGAGAGGGAGCTAGTGGCATAGAGAAGGGTGGTAACAGACTCACACTGGGGAGCCCACGAATGGGGAGGATGAATCTCCATAATATTTGCTTTCCATAGTTTGGCTTTTGTGGACATTGCTCCTATGAATGTGGGGGTTCGATGTGCCCCTTTTTTTCACGACATCTATGTATTTGGGGTAAATACCCAGTAGTTCAATTGCTGGATCATAGGGTTGCTCTATTTTTAACTTTTTGAGGAATCTCCATACTGTTTTCCAAAGTGGCTGTACCAACTTGCATTCCCACTAACAGTGTAAGAGGGTACCCCTTTCTCTGCATCCTCCAACATTTGTTGTTTTCTGCCTTGTTAATTTTTGCCATTCTGAGATGTCTTTCAACAGGTAAGTGGATAAAGATGTGGTCCGTATATACAATGAAATATTACTCAGTCATCAGAAAGGATGAATACCTACCATTTGCATCAACGTGGATGGAACTAGAGGGGATTATGCTAAATAAGCAGAGAAAGACAGTTATCATATGGTTTCATGTATATGTGGAACACAAGGAATAGCATGGAGGACATTAGGAGAAGGAAGGGGAAAATGAAGGTGGGGAAAGCAGAGGGGGAGACAAACCATGAGACACTATGAATTCTGGGTTTCAGAGGGGAGGGGGCTGGGGGGATGGGTTAACCCAGTGATGGGTATTAAGGCAGGCACGTATTGCAATCAGCACTGGGTGTTACATGGAAACAATGAATCATGGAACACTACATCAAAAACTAATGATGTACTGTATGGTGACTAACATAACATAGTAAAAAAATAAAAAGAAAAAAAGTAAGTTAAAGGGACCGAATTTCAGGAGTTCTGAAAACCAATGACTTAAAGCCAGGAATTTAAAAAAAAAAATCTTCGGGCTCAGTTCTGGGAGATCCTTGAGGGAATCAGGAAGCTGAGTCCCTGCCCTTAGCTCAACAAACAGCTCATGCAGATACAGCATAGAATCAGCAGTTTGAAACATGCTGGGGGCAGACCAAAGGGAGAGTGGTTTCCTCATCTCAAAGCATGGCTGGACAGATCACGGAGAGACTCCTCCAGGGACAGAGGAACTAACAGGTGCCATTTCCCTTCTCCAACCACTCCTCACCTCTCCATAACTCGCACCCGCCCCAAACAGTGGGCATCTGCAGGAACCAGTACAGTGCTGCTTCTCGTTAGCTAATTTGCTTACACCAAGCTCCATAACCCTTGCTCTAGCAGATCTGCCCTTCCTAGTCTAGCTTGCCTGAGTTCCTGCACTGTAGGTCCCCCAGAAGACTTACACAAACTCTGCCAACACCACATCTCCAGACCTGTGTGTCTTGTGGAACCTCTGTCCTGGTGGTGGTAGGACCAGGTCTCATTTTACAAGCACATAACCTCATTAAAATTCATCCCCCCACACACCGTTGGTGACCAAACACTGCCTACAATAGGCAAAGACAGCCCCTGCAGACAACTGGAAGAAGGAAAAAGAGGCCAAGACTCAATAGCAAAGGATATGCAACACACATAAGAGACCCTCCCTCAAGCACCAGGCCCTGGGGAATAGGACATTACACTGCAAGGCACTATAGGACCTCTCCTTCATAAGGCTACTATCATTAAAAGCAAGAGAAGTAGCTGACTTTTCTAATGCATAGAAAGTCAAACAAAATGGGGAGACCAAGAAATATCTCCCAAATGGAAGAACAGAACCAAATCACAGCAAGAGATCGAAGCAAAAGAGATATAAATAACATGGCTGGTAGATAACTTAATGATCATGAAAACACTCTGGAGAAAAGAGTTGAGGAAATCAGTGAGACCGTTAACACAGATAAAAAAGAACCTATCAGATCAAGAACACAGTTAAGTGAAATTAAAAATACTTGATGGAATAAATAGGATGCTAGATGAAGCAGAGGAATGAATTAATGCCTGGGAGAGAGAGTTATAGAAAGGAACCAAGCTGAGCAAAGGAGAGGAAAGAAAATGCAAACTGAGAATATCTTAGGGAACTCAGTGACTCCATCAAATGTAATAATTGCCTGATGGGATATCAGAAGAAGGGGGGGGGGCAGAAACTTTATTTGAAAAAAATATCTGAAAACTTCCCAAATCTGGGGAAGGAAACAAATATCCAGATCCAGAGTCAAGAGATTTCTCCAAAAATTCAACCCAAGGAGGTCCACACCAAAACACATAGTAATTAAAATGGCAAAAAGTAGTGCTAAAGAAAAAAAAAATTTTAAAGCCGTAAGAGAAGATAGTTATATACAAAGGAGCCCTCATAAGACTATCTGCTAATTTTTCAGCAGCAACTTTACAGGCCTGAGGGGAGTGACATGATATATTCAAAGTGCAGAAAGGGAAAAAAATCTGTAGCTAAGAATATCTAGCAAGGCTATCATTCAGAATAGAAAGAGAGATAAAGGGGCTGCCTGGGTGGCTCAGTGGGTTAAGCCTCTGCCTTCAGCTCAGGTCCTGATCTCAGGGTTCTGGGATCGAGTCCCACATCAGGCTCTCTGCTAGGCAGGGAGCCTGCTTCCTCCTCTCTCTCTCTCTCTCTCTACTTGTGATCTCTCTCTCTGTCAAATAAATAAAATCTTTAAAAAAAAAAAAAAAGATAAAGGGTTTCTCAGACAAGCAAAAACTAAAGGAATTCATGACCACTAAACCAGCCCTACAAGACATATTAAAGGGGAGTTTTTGAAAGGAAGATCATATATTAAAGTATGAAAAAGTAAAAAACACAGAAGCAGTAAAAAGTATTTCTTTAAAAGAAAATCAGTCAAGGGATCCATAAAATAAAACGATGTAAAATATGACACCATATACCTAAAATGTACTGGTGGGGGAGAGAAGAGGAGTAAAGAATGGTTTTAAACTTAGTGACCATTAACTTCAGAGAGACTGCTATATGCAGAAAATCTTATACACAAACCCAAGGGTACCCACAAAAAAAAAAAAAAAAAAAAAATGGAGAAATATTTATCATGCACATGGATGCCAAAAGAAAGCTGGGGTAGCAATACTTAACACTGGGCAAAACAGACATTAAACAAAGACTGTAAGAGACAAAGAAGGACATTATATAATGAGAAAGTGGACAATCCAACAAGAAGATGTAACAATTGTAAATACTTATGCACCTAACATGGGAGGATCCAAATATATAAAATAGTTAAAAACAAACAAAAAAGAAATAATGGGGACTTTTAACACTCCATTTACATCAATGGACAGATCAACCAAATAGAAAATCAGCAAGAAAACAGTGGCTTTGAATGACATACTGGACTAAATGGATTTAACAGACATATTCAGAACATTCCATCCTAAAACAGCAGAACACATGGAACATTCTCTAGAATAGACCACATATTAGGCCACAACACAAGTCTCAGCAAATGCAAAAAGATCAAAGTCATACCATGCATCTTTTCTGGCCACAATGGTATGAAACTAGAAATCAACCAGAAATTAAACAAACAAACAAAAAGAAAATGGGGAAAGAGCACAAATACTTGGAGGTTAAGTAACATCCTATTAACTAATGAATGGGTCAACCAGTGATCAAAGAAGAAATAAAAAACTACATGAAAACAAATGAAAATGAAAACACAACGGTCCAAAATCTTTGGGATGCAGCAAAAATAGTTCTAAGAGGAAAGTTTATAGAAATGCAGGCCTAGCTCAAAAGGAAGAAAAATCTCAAACAACCTAGTTTTACATCTGAAGGAGCTAGAAGAAGAAACAAAACCCAAACCCAGCAAAAGGTAGGAAATAATATCAAAGAAGAAATAAATTATATAGAAACTAGAAAAAAAACAGAACAGATTGATGAAACCAGGAGCTGCTGCTTTGAAAAGATCAACAAAATTGATAAACCTCTAGCAAGATCATGAAAAAGAAAGAGGATCCAAATAAAATTACTAATGTAAGATGAGAAATAACATCACAGAAATACAAATAATTGTAACAATATTATGAAAAACCTATACACCAACAAATTGGACAACTTAGAAGAAAGGGATAAATTCCTAAAAAATATATAACCTGCCAAAACTAAAGCAGGAGGAAATAGAAAATTTGAACAGACCAAGTATCTGCAATGAACTTGAATCAGTAATCAAAAAATTCCCCCACAAAAAACAAAGTCCAGGACCAGATAGTTTCACAGAAAAATTCAACTAAATATTTAAAGAAGAGTTAACCCATTTTTCCCCTCAATCTATTCTAAAAAATACAAGAGGAAGCAAAACTTTCTATGAGGCCAATATTACCCTGATACCAAAACCAAATACACCAAAAAAGAAAAAAAAAAAAAAGGAAAAGAAAGAAAAAAGAATACTACAGTCCAATATCTTCCATGAATATAGATGCAAAAATCCTCAACAAAAAATTAGCAAACTGATCTCAATAATACATTTTAAAAAATCACACACATTATCAAGTCAGATTTATTCCCAAGATGTAAGGGGAGTTCCAGTATTCCCAAAACAATCAACGTGATACATCACATCAATAAGAGAAAGATTAAAAACCATATGATCATTTTGATAGATGCAAAAAAAGCATCTGACAAAGTACAACACCCGTTGATGATAAAATCCCTCAACAAGGGAGGTCTAGAGGAAACATACCTCAACATTATAAAGGTCTTATATGAAAAACCCTCAGCTAACATCATCCTCAATGGGCAAAAACTGACAGCTTTTCCCCTAAGGTCAGGAACAAGACAAGGATGACCATTCACCACTTTTATTCAAGAGAGTACTGGAAGACCTAGCCATGCAATCAGACAAGAAAAAGAAATAAAGGGCATCCATATTGGTAAGGAAGAAGTAAAACTTCATTATTTGCATATGACATCATACTGTATATAGAAAATCCTTAAAGACTCCAGCAAGAAAGCTATGATAAATGAATTCAATACAGTCACAGGACCCAAAATCAATGTACAGAGATCTGTTGTATTCCTGTACAAAAATAATGCAACAGCAGAAAGTGAAGTTAAGAAAAAATCCCATTTACAATTACACCAAAAATAATTAAATAGGAATAAACTTAACCTATGAAAGACCTGTACTCTTAAAACTGTAAAACACAGATGAAAAAAAATTGAAAACAGAAAGAAATGGAAAGACATTCCATGCTCTTGAATTGGAAGAAGTAACACTGTTTCAGTGTCTACTGAAAGCAACCTACAGATTTAATGCAATTTGTATCAAAGTACCAATAGCATTTTTCACTGAACTAGAACAAATAATCATAAAATTTGTACAGAACCACAAAAGACCCAGCTGAAGCAATCTTGAAAAAGATAAACAAAACTGGAGATATCACAATTCCAGATTTCAAGTTATATTACAAAGCAGCAGTAATTAAAACACTATGGTGGGGTGCCTGGCTGGCTGAGTTGGAAGAGCATGTGACTCTTGATCTTGGAGTCATGAGTTTGAGCCTGTTGGGTGTAGAGATTACAAACAAAAAATAAAAAACAAATACCAAACAAACTTTAAAACAACAATACTACTACAGTACTGGCATAAAAATAGACACATGGATCAGTGTAGCAGAACAGAAAGCCCAGAAATAAACCCACAATTATATGGTCAATTATTTTTCAACAAAGACGGCAAGAATATACAATGGGAAAAAGACAAATGGTGTTGGGAAAACTGGACAGCTACATGCAGAAGAATGAAACTGGACCACTTTCTCTCATCATACACAAAAATAAACTCAAAATGGATGAAAGACCTAAATGTGAAAGCTGAAACCATAAAAATCCCTGAAGAGAGCATGGGCAGTAAGCTCTCTGACATCAAGCCATTGCAACATTTTCTTAGCTAGATCTCCTGAGGCAAGAGAAATAAAGAGAAATAAAAATAAATGATAGAGACTATATCAAAATAAAAAGTTTATGCACAGTGAAGGAAACAATCAACAAAACTTAAAGGCAACCTACGGAATTGAAGATATTTGCAAATGACATATCCATAGAGGATTGGTATCCAAAATATATAAAAAACTGACATAACTCAATACTCCAAAACCTAATAATCCAATTAAAGTGGGCAGAGGACATGAACAGACATTTCTCCAAAGAAGACACATAGATGGCCAACAGACACATGCTCAACATCACTCATTATCAGGGAAATACAAATCAAAAGTACAATGAGATATCACCTCATTGTCTGAGTGGCTAAAATAGAAAGCACAAGAAACAGTGTTGATGAGGTGTGAAGAAAAAGGAACCCTGGTGCACTGTTGGTAGGAATGCAAATTGTACCACCACTATGGAAAACAGTATGGAGGCTTCTCAAAAAATTAAAAATAGAACTACCCTATGCACTAGTGGGTATTTACCCAGAAAATTAAAAAAAAAAAAAAACTAATTCAAAGGGATATATGCATCCCGTGTTTATTGCAGCATTATTTGCAATAGCCAAACTATGGAAGCAATCCAAGTGTCCATTGCTAGGCAATTGAATAAAGAAGATTATATTATTCACCATAAAAAGGATGAAATCTTGCCATTGGCAACACATCAATGGAGCTGGAAAGTATGCTCCTAAGCAAAACAAGTCAGAGAAAGGCAAATACCATATGATCTCACTCACATGCAGAATTTAACAATACAAATAAGCAAAGGGAAAAAAAAGACAAACCAAGAAACAGACTTTTATCTATAAAGGACAATCTGATGGTTACCAGAGGGGAGGTGGGTGGGGGTATAGGGGGAATAGGGAATGGAGATGAAAGAGTACACATATAATTTAAAAAAAAATTTTTTTTTTTAAAGATGTATTTATTTTAGCAAGAAGCTGGGAGGGTGGGGCAAAAGAGAGAGAGAATCTCAAGCAGACCCCTGAGCATAGAACCCAGTGCAGGGTTGGATCTCATGACCTAGTGAGCCACCCAGACACCCCCTAAAAAAAAAAAAAAAAAAAAAAAAAAAATTAAAAAAAATTTTTTTATACTTTTTTTTAATAAACATGAAATGTATTATTAGCCCCAGGAGTACAGGTCTGTGAATCGCCAGGTTTACACACTTCACAACACTCACCATAGCACACACCCTCCCCAATGTCCATAACCCCACCACCCTTTCCCTACTCCCCTCCCCCCAGCAACCCTCAGGTTTTTTTTTTGTGAGATTAAGAGTCTCTTATGGTTTGTCTCCCTCCCGATCCCATCTTGTTTCATTTATTCTAAAAAAGAGATTTTTAAAAGAAGAAAGAAAAATACCTGCCAACCAAGAACTCTATCTGGAAAACTTGTTCTTTAGCTATGAAAGGGTGATAAAGACTTTCCCAGACAAAAGCTTAGGGAGTTCATCACCATTAGACCTGCCTTACGAGAAATGCTTCCAGTCACAATCCCAAGATGATATTTTTGATAATTTGATTCTAGAACTGTTAGAAAATACATGAAAATATTAAAAGCACATACTTTTTTATGTGTCTTTTTTTTTAATTTTATTTTTTATAAACATATATTTTTATCCCCAGGGGTACAGGTCTGTGAATCGCCAGGTTTACACACTTCACAGCACTCACCATAGCACATACCCTCCCCAATGTCCATAACCCCACCCCCCTTCTCCCAACCCCCCTCCCCCCATCAACCCTCAGTTTGTTTTGTGAGATTAAGAGTCACTT